>NC_056733.1:1063443440-1063489321 GCF_019279795.1 Protopterus annectens
CTAGGATGTGAAATTAGTTGCCATATGGACAACTGGTTCTGGGATAGGATCCAGATGTTACTGGTGGGGTGTGATCTGATTTCAGAATTTACCCAGTCTTGTGTCCAGAGGGTGGTACTCTGCTCTGTCTTATTTGGCATTTATTATCCCCTGTAATGGACATCAGAAACTGGGTTTTCTGTGATGACACAAAGCTAAATGCAGTGGTAACCTAGTTTGTCTAAGACACACACTCAGTACGTTGACCCTCGTAATATTATTAAATGGACATGAATCTGGTCTATGATGTGCCATGATGTCTGCCATATCCTGCTAACATCAATTAACTCTGTTATGGCAATGGCTCCCTTCCATGCGTTATGTGATAGTGGAGAGAACTTGCTATGCAAATGTAAGGCAGATCAGACATATCAAGATGCACCTAGACATTCTCCATTGTGATCATAGCAAATTGGATTTCTTCAGGGGAAAAGAGGTCATTATGTCACTCAAATAAGTATTAGCCAGAACCCTCAAGATAACTTTATAGATTAGTACTAGGCTAATTGCCCTTATGGGCCATTTTAAGCCTAGCTAATTACCTCTTGTGAGAATCAAACCCTGCGCAATGTGTCGCTAAGGTAAACACCTTAACCATTTTACCAACCTCCCACTTTGTTATACTAATCTCCCACCTTATTATACCAACTCCCCACCTTATTATATCAGTGTTGGTTCCCATCCAAATGAAAGTCATAAAGCTTCTATCTATGCTCCAGAGAAAGGCTATTAAATGCCCTCACTATTGGTTAAACATCTTATGTTCATAAGATCTGAAGACGATAATGTTTCGTTTTTAGGTACCTACTACCACAGCATTTTTGGCAGCATTTCAGACCCTGTGGTTAAATGCGGTCACATATTAAGAAAGCAATGTTAAAAGTCAGAAAAGGAGGCACATCTCATGATCTGCTTTGTTTTTCATCATGTTAACTATATTGTTTGTAAACTAGCCCAAACCTGGAGCATCTGGCTAACATTAACCTTTTAGCTGATGGTAAGTTGGCATGGCTCCCTTTTGATAATGTATCTTGCTTTATTTGTAATCCATTCTATGTTGTAATGAGAGTACATTGTGCTTTATCCTGATCTTGATTATGGCTACGTCATCTAATTACCTGTATATTCTAAACTGTAGTTTCTCTGCCAGGGATAATGAGTGTCTCTTTCTAATAAAACAACCCAGTTAGTGTTTAAGCACATTTTGTTCAGCAGTACTACACCTTTTCTTAATAAACTGCCAAAACATCTTTATTAAATAAACACATATGACACAATAATGGTATCTTAAGTCACTTTTTATTTATTACCATTCATGTCAGTTCAAAATACAAAACAAGATAAAAAAAACAGACTTGTACAACTTTATTAAAAATCAGATAATTATTTATAGATGTCTTGCTAAACTTTAAACCAGCTGCCTACAATGCACATTCTTTCAATAATCACCCCAGAGTTTCTTCATAACACATTTATATAACAAGTTGGTTATCGGCTGATTTGCGTTTGCATTTACAGTTCGTTGTGAGAAGGCTGCACCTTTTTACGTGCTCTCTTCTTCTCTTCTTGCTTTGAGCAAACTTTACCAGGATCGTAACACAAAAAATCTTCTAAGTGAGCTTTGTTGCTTCTGTATTGTTCATAAATTTCATCTTCTCCAAACTCTCCCAAGTAGGACTGGCACATCTGATATAATCTGAAATAAAAAGAAATCTTATGTAGTCGAGAGAGTGGCACAAAATTTGTTTTCCCCCTCATTTTAAGATAATGAATCACATATCTAACAGATATATCTATTCTACAGATGTGCAGCTATAATGACACCCCAACCTATTTGTATTAAACAGCATTCCATGTCACCAGAACACTGAGCATATCAAATTTAGGACTAGGTCCCCTAAATTCATGATTGACTTATGACAATGATTCAACTTCTATATACGTGTCAAGGCAGAATAGTAATTCCAATATTTTGATGAGACAGAATAACAGTTTTGTAGGGCTTTAATTAGTGAGTGAAAAATTAAAACATTTGTTTAAATCATATTCTAAATTCCAGGCACAGAACATATAAGGCTGAAATCATCCAATGCCTCTCTATACACATGCAATACAACAAATGTTTATTTTCAAATGAAGCTTGTACATAATTCATACAACTTCATGAAGCAGTCTACTTCCAGAAACTGACCTCAATGACTAGGGGGTTGGCATAATGGTTAAGGTGTTTATGTTACCAACACAAGGTACAAGGTTTGATCTTCACCTTTGGCAAGCAAAATTAGGCTTAAAAAGAACACCTCAGGTCATAATAATCACCTGTGAAAACAATAAGCAGATGATGCCAACATACTCAATCAATACAAACGTCTGTACTCAGTTCAGTAAGTAAGCTCAGGCTTCCTAGGGCTGTAGCACAATGTTCTTCTACAAGCAATTGCATTCTGTTGCATGAAGTGTGTGGACAGTACCAGGCACAGATCTATTCTGCTGGATTATTAACTATATCATTGATAGTTAAACTGAATTAGAGTAACAAGTCTTAAAATTTGACTATTGCAGTCTGGCTTTTTATACAATACCATACAACCATCACTAAAGAGCATCCTAAATCTTTTTTGCCCTTTATCTTAATTGCCCTTTTTTGTGTCCCACTGTCTGTCACCCATAATCTCCCTGCAATTCATTGGCCTCTTGATTACTCACCAGATGAGAGCAGTTCCCAAACTATTCATTCCCTCTGAGGCAAGAGCCAATTGCAGAGCCATCATCCTGGCAGCCATTAGGGTATTTTATTGTTGTGGCCTAACCCACCCCTGGATGGTGATATGGGCACCACAACACCACAGAGGAGTCACCTATGGCCTCATATGGAGGTGTGCCCACTCCTTGACATGTCTCTGCAAGGACTACCACACTGGCTTGGATACACCCACACATGCCCCTCTCCCCCAGGCTTGTTCTTAAGGAAATGGTCTACAGCACTCCCCTGGAATGCCTTTTTACCATATGGTGAGGAGCCACCATATCCCTCTGTGATTATTGTAGCTACTGCCAGCCATGCCAGGTAAAATAGGGCAGTGGATTTGTAACATATGCCAGCACAGCTAGTTTAAATTTTATAATAATTATGTCATTTGTATATCAATCTGACTTGTACAGATGCTTGAGCTGAAAATGTTATTTGTGAGGTTTGATTGTGTTAAAATGTATCAAGAGTGTACCCTGCTGGAAGGAAAAGAAATGTACATGTATTATTGTAACTGAATTAAATGTATATGTTTTAATATAGGATACTGGGACAGCAGATGTTAATCTTAATCCACCTGACTTTGCAAAATATAGCTGAAATTAAATTAAGCCATAAAGATGTTATCTTACACTTTTAGTTGCAGCCAGAGACAACATGTCCGGGAAACCAAGTATTAGGAAGCCTTCTTTATTGTCCCTAACAGGTGCTAATTGTTACTCTGGAAGGCTAGGGGGTTGAAATTGTTTAATGACTTCCAGCAGCTGCAGAAAAACTGAGCAAAGCCCTATCTATGTGTATGGTCACACATAGGTACTAAAATCCTAACAGCTTTTAGTGTTGGTAATAGTGTGGGAAACAGAGTCAGATGACCAGATATGATGTCATTGTGTAATCAACACAGAAATAATATTAGATATTATGTCGAGAAGTCTCCCAGGGAGACTAGACATTTTGTATTCTGTCTTGGATCTGACAACCAAGCACCACTCACCCACTTCATCTTGCCTTGCTCCAGTAAGTGAGCAGGGACTAGTACTCTTTAGATTAGTCAGGAAAACATAGTAAGAGTAGTGAAATAGTGTAACTATGTGACTCTTTCCAGCTGGGTTATTTTCAATACTCCCTATGACTGAAACTCTGCTGTTTACTAAGAATAGATATTTGGTATTTTCTTGAGCTTTTATTATTTATTATTAAATATTTTAAAATTTTACATAGTGGCTGGTCCTTTTAGAAAATATTTAAGTTTTGAGAGTATTTGCATATATTTATTTGGTGACAGCTTGGGCCACTCCTGAAAGCCTTGCTGCTAGTCAAAGTGCCATTAATATTAATTTCACTCAGTATAACTGGGAAGCATTGCAAGAGTCTTAGGTAACTTGGCTTTGTAGTGTCTGGTAGCACTGATAGCTAACTTATAATCTGGGCAGAAGGGGGAATAGCTAGTAAGCCTGTGCCAGCCTTTCCCAGGTGTGTATGTGTGTGTGTGTGTGTGTGTGTGTGTGTGTGTGTGTGTGTGTGTGTGTGTGTGTGTGTGTGTGTGTGAGTTACTTGGACAGGGACATGAAGCACTGGTTTCACAGACAGAGTGGCGGAGGACTTGGCTTGGCCACTCAGCTGAGGACTTAACTTTGTATCTGTACCAGTGGAGAGTATTATTGGGGACCTGGAGGGAGACAGATAGAGACAACCACCTGGGCTGTGTGCGCAGAGGTCTGCATCTGGAGCTACTGAGTTTACCTATTTGTATTCCAGGTGCATATCCCACTCTAGTGTCAGTGGTGAGGATTCAGGCTTCTTCATTGCTGACCCAGCATGGGGACATCACACCCTCCCTCTCAGGCAGCTGTGCGAATGCATGTCACACATCTCCCCCCCCCCCAACCCTGCTCATTCAGCTTCCCGAGCTACTAATTGATCTTGGTTGGTCTGGGTCACAGCCATGGCTGTATCCCTCTGTGCCACAGAGCTGGGAATGTCCCCAGTCTTTATGTCTAAAAGTTAGTCAGCAGCAAACACTAAGCATCTTATGTCAATCCATCACCATATGTGTGAGAACAAAAACACATTCAAAGTGTCTCATGTGGAGTTATTGTTCTGGTTTTCCAGTAATGGCTGTGCCTGAAATTGGTCCACTGAAATTGTGATAAACAAATTTAAATCAGTCATTCAATCTCAAATCAGATATACAGGACAACACATCAATATCAGTAAGGCTGAGGCTCAAAAATGTTGAATCTCACATACACCACAATACATTTCAAACAAAACATTTTTCAGTTAAAAGATGGTTTTATAGGTTGTATTATATTCTTTGCCTTCTTATCTCTTGCATTGTATTTAAGCAGTACTGCTAACCTGCAGTAGTAACAAATTCATTACTCTTGAAAGTATGCTTGTCGTAACTTTTCTGTCACTCCTGATCCTAAAAGTATGTTTTCACAAATCACAGCCTCAGAAATATTTGCCATGCATTCATTGCCGTTCCCCTTCCCTCCACTGCATGTGCTCATGAACACAAAGTTGACCATAGCGATGTGCAGACACACAGTGATGAAGAAATAAATGTTAGGAAATTTCAAAAATGGTGGGTTTATTTTCACCTCTTATGACTCAATAACAAAGTCTGTAAATGCTATTTGCATCTACCTCTAAACAGATATTTGTACTAGAGTGAATAAAATATATTTTCGCTCCAGTAAAATTACTAACATACAGTGTAATAAAGGGACAATTAAATGAAACCAAATTACATATTGTAAAGCATGCAGTTTGTTTTACCATTTCATACAGAGTTAAATACGCAAAACACAAAACTCAAAGTGCAGTTACTTTGAAAACTCAAGTTTTAAACCTGCTGTACTCCCATACAAAGATAAAGAAACAATTACTTTCAGATAAATAAATATTACTGGAATTGAACAGCATACAGCTCAGCATTTTAAAGCATGCAGTGCATTTATGCATTCAGATAAACAAAAAAACAAACACTAAGGCACATTTTTGAATTAATCTGCTACTATAAAACCCAGAAATAATAAAAAATAAAACATATTTTATTTATTTTATCATTTATTAACATAGGCCAACTTGGTCCAAGGGCGCTTTTTCAAGCACAACCCAGGTGAAAATGCATGCAATGATTATAAAAACTGTGGTGCATTCAGTAACAAATAATACTGCTTTTACTGTTTTGTTTGAAAAGATAACTGTATACAGTTTAATAAATGGACATTAAAACTTATAGTACAATAAACACACTGACGACAGAAACAGGAGTTACAAATCTCTGGCAATGGCCTGTGGAGTTAATCAGTACACATCTGAGATAATGAAATGCACAACCCAACAAAACACACAGTACAGTTGCGACAATTGTTGGACAATAGTATGCTGAAGAGTGGGACATGGGTTTGGACATGCTGCTAGGCTTAGATCGGGAAGTATGAGTATTATTAATGATATATATTTACTCCCCAATAATACACAAACAGCACACACACACACACACACACACACACACACACACACACACACACACACACACGCACACACACGCACACACGCACACACACACACAAACAGCACACACGCGCGCACACAGATGCACACACACACACACACACACACACACACACACACACACGCACACACACACGCACACGCACACGCACACACACACGCACACACACACACACACACAAACAGCACACACACGCGCACATGCGCGCGCACACACACACAGAGACGCACACAGATGCACACACACACACACACACACACACACACACACACACACACACACACACACACATGTATACACACATAATTGTGAAAGAAATTGTTGGACAACAGTCTGTGATGGACTGGGACATGGATGTGTTGCTAGGTTTACAGGGGGAGTATGACAGACACGCAAACACACACACACACACACACACACAGACATATGCACACATAATTGTGAAAGAAATTGTTGGACAACAGTCTGTGATGGATTGGGACATGGATGTGTTGCTAGGTTTACAAGGGGAGTATGACACACACACACACACACACACAAACACACATATATGCACAAATAATTGTGAAAGAAAGTGTTGGACAACAGTCTGTGATAATAGTCTGTTGAGGATTGGGCCAGAGCTACAGACATGTTAGCAGGTTTAGAACAGGGAGTAGGGAGATTGTAATGCTCATGGGTTGAAAGTGACTGTTTTAGGTAGGTATGGATAATACGAATAGAAAAGTCAACAAGCTGTTAGTGTAACAGAGTATATATACTACATACTGAGTTCTGAATTAACTTGAATTAGCGTAGGAGGGGTTAAATATTTAGGTAAGAGAATAAATAGCTAGTACACAAGAATATATAGAGAGACGTTTTGACTCAAGTGAAATTAGCATAGGCGTGATCAGAATTAGTTAGGACAAGGAAAGGGAATCGGTGACCATGGCAACTGTCCCTGATGTGGCTTTTAAGGGATATTCTGAATTTTTTAAGGGTAGTTGAGCTACCTATATCTGGATGTGTTTTATTCCACTGAAGAGCTGCTCGCTTAGGAAATTATTTTTTGGGCTGTGGTCAGTATATAATGAAAACAGGTCAGTAACTTGTCCATGCTCCTCGTGGGATACAAGTTGTTCCTAAACTGGAGGAGGGTTTTAACAGCAAAGCAATGATGGCCTTTCAAGAGTTTTAATGTGAAGGAAAGTATCTCCATCATTCACTTTGCACCAGTTAGATATATATATATATATCTGTTTTTGGAGTACGCTGAGGTGTTGAGAGGACTGTAGTGAACTAATGAGGAGAAATATTTGAGTCAAGGTAAAAAAAAAAATATTGATAGCTCTGGCCTGGCTTGTGTGCGTAGTGAAAAAGTGAGATATTTTATAGGCAACCCCTAAATGAATCAAGAATTTGGTGGACTAATGTTGGGTACAAAGTAGAAATGATAAATCTTGATAAAGACATATTCCCAGGTATAATTGCTGTGTCTCCCTACTGGAAGTTGGTCCTTATTTGGGTCAAGTATATTGATTGGTTTGGAGGTAGAGAGCATCTTTCATGCACAGAAAACATGACTATAGATTTTTTTGGTATTCAGAGGATGTTTGTTGCGATGTAACATGTTCCAGAGGAGGTTCTTTTTACTTATAAAGATTACAGAATTTGAATATGATTATGCTGTTTGTATAAAGAATACTAATAAAGTTAGGTAGACCCCATGGAAGGTCATTAATAAGAAGAGAAAATGCTAGAAGGCCAAGTACACACCCTTCTGGAACAAATGTGTTGCTAAACAAAGGTAGCCGAAGTGAATAAGTAGCTCTTAAGGTGAAAGTTCTACTGACAAAGTAGTTTTTGAACTATGTATAAGCTTCATCAAAGAAGTTACATTTATTCATAGGTTCATAGGTGTTTACTAGGCTAACGACTACAAGGCCCTTTTTAAGCCTAGCCATGCATCCCAAAATCTCTGACAAGTTCTGATACCCTTGATAAGTGTAAGCATGGGCCTGGGAGATGAACCATTTACAGGTTACCTGTGTCCATTAGAGACATAGGTGCCAAACCGGTGATGAATTTCCGATTTCATATCCAATTGTCCAAGTTGCACTTGAATTGGGTTAGGGAGGAACTCTGCTTCACATGGATGGAGAACCTGTTCCAAAGATGGGGTAGTCTCTGGAATACATACCTATCTCTCCAGCAGGTCCTATTTATATCACAGGCAAGGTTTAAGTCTTTAGAACATGTAATTCTGGTGCTGTTTGTTTTGTGGATTTGCAGGTCCATCAGAGTGGGGTCTGACAATGCACTGTATGCCAGGCATAAATCTCCCCTCAAAAGCCTGTAGGAGACAGAATACAGGGATAGGCACTTGAGGTGGTCTGCATAGGACATTTTACTTACTCTCTGTATTCCTTTAGTGAGGAACCTCTGTGGACATTTCAATTGTTGGATATGCCTGGTAAGGTACATACCAAAGGGGGCATTGCACTCAATGACAGGTCTGATGAATGCCGAATACAGTGGAACAATGACCTCCTTGGACTTAGATACCATGCATTTGTTTATAAGTTGTGCAAAATAGAATGACTTCCTCACCACTGTAGATACATGATGGTCCAAGGCTAGATTACTATCTTCTTGGCATTTAGTTTTAGCCCATGGCTCTGACACCAGTTGTTTGTCTGTGTCAACCCCTCCTGGAGAATATTTGTGTCAGTGTGAGATTCAATGAAAGCTCTTAATTTGCAATCATCTGCACATTTAGTCAGCCAGAGAACTGACATTGGCCTTGACTTATGAGAAATAAATGCTAAAAATGTGCTATCCAAGGACTGATCCCTGAGGGACTCCCCTTGTGACTGGCCTCTTTGTAGAGGTGGACTCCCCAATTCTAACTTCCTTAGTCCTCTCTGTGAGCCAGTTGCCTATCTACTGGGTGACATATGGGTTTGTACCTAACCTCCTGAGTTTGTCAACAATGCCTGAGTAGGGTATTGTGTCAAACGCCTTGGCCAGGTCAAGGTAGGCAGTGTGTATGATTTTGCCCTCATCCATTGCTTTGGTGACCTTCTCAAAGAAGTCCACCAGGTTGAGAAGGCATGATCTGTCCTTGATGAAAGCAAACTGGATTGGGCCCAGTGTTTGTTTGGAGGTTTACTATATCTCTGTTGATCTTCTCCATGATAATTCTTTCCATGGATTTACATATAAGACTAGTGAAACTTATGGGTCTGTAGTTTCCATGGTTTGTAGATGGCCCACCTTTGTGCAGAGGGATAACTGTTGCCTTTCTCTATTCGTGAGGCACGAAGCTTGTTTGGAGGCTACAGTTAAATAGTAATTCCAGAGGCCCTGATAGGTCATGTTTCATGCTATTTAGAAGGCATCCTGGGATATTGTCTGGGCTCATTGATGCAGTTTTCTTGGTCTTAGAGAGAGCATTAAGGACCTGTTCCCTAGTGATAGTAGGGGGAGTTATATTTCATGATATTTCCTGAGGGAGGGATAAGGGGGAGAGATGGGTGAAGTTGGAGCTGAATTTATTGCCCAGTAGCTTTGCTGTATCTTCTGGCTCAGTATAGGTGGCTCCATTTACAATGAGCTCTGCACACAACTGTGTATTGCCTTTGAGGTTGTGGACATAGCTAAAGAATGCTTTGTGGTTGTCCTTGGCCTGGGAGTCCAAACATACCTCATATTTGGCTTTGATAGACTTTATTTGTCCTCTGCGTTGTTTGTTTAGTTTAATGAGAGTGCTTTTATCCTGCTGGGTGCTGCACCTCATAATTTTTGCCATGATTTTCTTCCTCCTGTTATACAACCTATTGATTTTGTGATTCCACCGGGGCGGTTTGTTTTTTGCGTTTGTTCTGTACTTCTTCCTGGTAGGTACAGCTGCCTCTATGCAGCTAATAACATGCATGTACAAGGTTTCTGCAAACAGTTCTACATAGGTAGCAGTGTTGTCAGGGTTTATGGGGGCCTTGAAAATTTTCCAGGTTCTCACTTAATAGCAAGAGGTTAGGCTTAGAATAGTGCCTGAATATTCCAGTTTTAGTTGGGGGTCCAGGTTTTATTTGTACTTCAAAGGAGACCATTTTGTGGTTTGACCTTACCAGGGAAGGCATTACAGTAGGGGGTGTGCAGCAGTCTCCCATATTAGTGAGGACCAGATCCAGTATGTCTGCACCCCTGGTTGGTGTATTGACTATATTGTCCAGGGAGTTTGTGCTTACAAAATCCAGGAATCTCTGTGCCTGCATATTTGGTGTCATATAGCATTCCCAGTTAATAGTGGGGTAATTAAAGTCACCCATGAATATAGTATTGGGTTGGATGGTTAGTGTTTCTAATAAGTTTAAATTACATGGTATAGGTTTCCTGGGTCATAAAGGAGGACCTATAACTTGCAAAGAAGTGGCATTGGATTTTGCCTCTGGTGATTTGAACATGGAGCAGCTCAAGTGCATTGTCCTGTTTGACCAGCCTTGAAGTATATTTATTTTTGATGTAAATAGAGACACCTCCAACTTTAGTCACTGCCTGTGAAGTAGCTGGTCTAAATGGGGTCTATATTACGATATCAAAATCCCATTTCCGCGAACACCACAAGACCGACACGTATAGCGCGAACTACGGTAACGGCGAACATTCAAAACCATGAAACATGAAAAGTTGAAGTGTCATGGTTGGCCCGACTGTGGTATAGCTCCATAAGGTAAGTGTGCGATAGTTATGGACCTTAGGGTTAGGGTGCGGGTTAAGTTAATTGCATAGATAGGTAATGTATGTAAGGTTTAGTGCAGGGTTAGAAGTAGGGTTTTGTTAACTGTATGTGTTTGGATTATTTGTTTTGTTTGGGTATATGTCTGTAGGGTAAGTGCGCGATACTTACAGACTTTGGGGTTAGGGTGCGGGTTAAGATAAGTGCATAGACAGTAATGTATGTAAGGTTTAGTGTAGGGTTAGAAGTTGGGTTTGGTTAGTGTATGTATGTGTTTTATTTATTATGTTTGGGTATGTAGTATATAGCGTGCGGTGGTGTTGGCTGACTATGATGGTTCGAGATTTGAAAATTCACGGTTTAGGGGGTTCGGCATATTTGCGGTTCGCGCTATGTGAGTCAGTGTTATGGTGTTTGATTATACGGGTTTTCTATGTCGTAATATAGACCTGTCTAAATGTATGTGTGGAAGGCATTATAACCTTGCACTGTTGATGTGCTCTCCACTGCTTTAAACCATGTCTCAGTGACTGCACAGATGTCAGCATTCTCTAGGGTAAAGAGAGCTTCTAGGGAGTGAAGTTTTTGTTTAGACTCCCAGCACTGAAAAGTAATAACTTTAGATTTTGTTGGCTTTGATTTGCTATGTCGGAATTACTTTCAGTTTGGCATTGCCTAAAAAAGGCACTATGGGGGAAGACAATGCTTTAGCTAATATTCCAAAGCCTAGAGGGGAGATATCGCTTGTCTATTCAGGATAAAACAGATGAGTCTTTGTGGGTTCTGTTATAGGAGCTTTATTATGTACAAACACATCAGGATTGAGGCTTAATAATTTTAACTTAGGTAAACTTATAAACAAACTAGCTAGTATGCTCATACATGCTCACTCTCTGGCTGCACTCTCAAAATGGCACTGAATCTAGCACATGCTGGCTATTTATATGCACATTCAGTCCTTGAAACACTTCTTAAAGATAAAGCACACATGCTCTATTCTACGTTCTCCCTCTTTCTGAAATAAGTCATGCAATGTTGACGACATTAATTGACATGCAGTCAATACCAATAATTCTTTGTCATGCAATTATACAGAACTAAATACATATAAACAATTATGTCCAGGTTGCTGTGTATTTCACACTAGGTCTGGAAATATGACCAAATCATGTGACATGGAAATTAGAATCAGGTCTAGCAACTGGGACTGTCTCTGCTGATTGTTCAGCGTTAGGGACATTCGGGACATTACCGGGAATGGAAGTAAAAGTTAAGACACGGTCTGCAACAGGAACATCGTCTGGATTGCTCTGAGATCTAGAGTCTGTATCACAGGAACAATGCTGCAGTATTGATTCTGGTACAGGAAGAAGATGTCTGAGATTTCTCCTGTACTCCACACCCTCAGATTCTACGAAGTAGGATCTCGGCTCGGTACATATACCTGTTAATTCACCAATCTGGTCGAAACCTTTCATTATTTCTATCCTCACTGTCTCTTCTTTCAATGGACTTAGCTTTAGGCCTCAACAAACTAGAGCTAATAGGCATTGTGTAGTTTTGGTTTGTCTAGACAGAAGTCTTTGAGCAGGCAAGCAAAGTCTATCATCATGGGGTATGTTTCTGAGATTAAGTGAATTCAAAAAGACATCAGTATTATCACACTTTGACCTCTCAAGTAATTGCTTTGCACTCTGCACTGCATGTTCAGCTAGACCATTTGACTGTGGATATTGTTTACTACTAGCAACATGTACAAAGTCCAATTCTTTTACAAATTACTGAAACAACTGACTGGTAAATTGGGTACCATTGTCAGAAATAACTTTATGTTGACTACCATGGACTGAGAAATGACATTTCAACTTAGGGATAACAGCAGATGAAGTTAGGTTAGGTAGTAAATCAATCTCAAACCAGTTTGAATAAGAGTCTACCAACACTAAGCAATGCTGATTGTTCCACTCAAATGTATCAGTGGCTGCTGTTGACCAAGATAGTTCAGGAACTTGACTTAGCTGAAGTGGTTCTTTTTGCAAATATGGTTTAGTACTATTGCATACTGAACAAGAAGAAAGTACTTTATCACTATATTTTACTAGAGAAGGCCAAAATACTAGTTCTCTCGCCCTTCTTTTGTTTGATTCAGAACCTGGGTGACCATGATGCAAAATCTGGATATATTTATGTTGTAAGGAATCAGGGACAACAATTTTGGGACCTTTGAAAATAATGCCATCTTCCATCAAAATTTCATCTCTGTAAGGAAAATAAGTTTGCCCTTTAGGTTGGTACACTAGATTGCTTTGACAGCCATCCAATATTAATGTAGTGACTGAGCTTTTGCAAAAATGGATCAGTCTTTGTTTGATTTCTCAGGTCATCAAGTCTCGTGGTAGAAAAATTATGGACTTCCATGATGTCAAAGTCATAATTCTCTGCAGGAAGCTGCTCCGTTGCATTTCTGGATAAGGTATCAGCCAGATAAAGATGTTTGCCTTTTGTATAGACCATTTTGAACTTATACTTTTGTAATTTAAGCATCATTCTTTGTAATTTTGTAGGAGCTGAATGCATAGGCTTCTTTAGAATAGTAACTAAAGGTTGGTGATCAGTTTTCATCTGAATAGCTCGACCATAGATGTAATCATGAAACTTTGAACATGCAAATACTATTGCCAAAAGTTCTTTCTCAATTTGAGCATATTGCATTTCAGTTTGGGTAAGAGTTCTAGATGCATAGGCTACTAGTCTGCCTTCTTGAGGAATAACTGTACCAAGACCAAATTTTGAAGCATCACAGGAAAGAGTGACTGGTTTATTGCTATCATAGTACCTTAATGTAGGTGGGGTGGCAATTTTCTGCTTAAGGTCTTCAAATGCTCTCTGGTGCTGTTCCAACCAAGACCACATAACTTTTTTGTGTGTCAGCTCTCTCAAAGGTGCTGTCAACTGACTGAAGTCTGGTATAAACCCAACAAAACAGTTGACCATACCAAGAAAACGTTGCACAGCCTAAACATTATCTGGTGCTGGCATCTTAAGAATGGCTGCTTGCTTGGACAGGTCTGGTCTCAAGCCAGTGCTAGTAAATAAATTACCTACATATGTAACTTCTGGTAGTCTGAATTTGCACTTCAGAGGATTGAGCCTTAAATTCACTTCACATGCTCTGTCTAGAACTGTCTTAAGGTTTCTGTCATGCTATGCTTCACCATTGCCTCCAACCAATAAATCACTTACCATTATGGCATAAGGATAACCTGAACAAATTTGCTCCATTGCACGCTTGAAAACTTCACTTGCAGAATTTATTCCAAATGGCATCCTGAGGATTCTATATCTGCCAAATGGGGTACTGAAAGTAGTCAATAATGAGGATTTGTGATCAAGCATCACTTGACAAAATGAACTTTTTGCATCTAAGACTGAAAAAACAGTGGCATTTGGTATTAGGGCTGTGACTTCCTTGACTGTACGCATTGGATGATGCAGTCTCTTTAATGCTTTGTTCAAATCTCTTGGGTCAATACATATTCTGATTTTGTCTGAGCCTTTTTTCCTGGGCTGCTACCATAGATGACACCCATTGAGCTGATTCTGTAACTGGACAAATCACACCTTGCTGCACCATTTTATCCAGCTGAGCTTTAACTGTATCCTGCATAGCTATTGGAACTTTTCTTGCTGGTCTGATTACCAGACTGACCTCTGGGTCTAATTTCATGGAATACATAACTGTAAGTTTGCCCAACTTGTCATTGAAAACATCAGCATACTCTGAGAAAATAGCTTTAGTAAAATTGGAACTGGGACATGTGCTTATATGATGAACTTCTTTGGCTAAAGAAAGGACATTCATTATCAAACTGTCTCTGAGACTCACTAATGACTGCACAGATCTTTGGACTGCATGGAATAACAAGCCAAATAACATGAAAGCACTACTGAGTCTTCAGTTTGACTTTCTTCATCTCCATAATCAACAAGTTTCGCACAACTAGCGACATTGAGTTGTTCACCTGTTCTCATCTTAGCAAATGTGTCTGCTGACATAACATTACACTTTGAGCCAGTGTCCACTTTAAGCTCGGTGGATTTACCATTGATCTGGACAGTACAAAACACTTCATTCTTTGCCACCGAATTTACTGCATCAACCTTTTCACCAATTACTGATACACCATCTATGTGGAAAGTAGAACTGCAGCTCTCTATGTGATCAACCTGCTTCCCGAGTGACCTTTCTTTATAACTGTGTGAGGTTTACTTGATTTGCAAAACTTTTGAAAAATGGTTCCATTTTTTATACTTGTGGCGTTGCTGACCAAATGCTAAGCATTTTTCTCTTTTATACTCATGATTGGCACCACAATTGTGGCAGTTAACAATAAAGCTGGATTCGGATTTTGCTGATTCACCCTTGTACTGCACTGAGCATGTCCTTTTCTTAAAACTTGCTGGAAAACTACGGGATCTCCCTGGAAAACCCACAGGTGTTACAGGTGCCATATGCTTAGGCCTGCTTTTGCTAGTCACATGTTGCATGCTGTCTGCATTTGCTCTGGAGCCTGCTGAAACCACACTCTTATGACTTACAAGCATACTTGTGTGCCTTTTTGTAACTTCATGGATTTCACAAATCGCAATAGCTTTGCTCAGCATTAAATCGCTGTCATAAAGGAAAAACTTTCTCACTGCAGCACTATTAATACCACACACAAGCCTGTCCTTTATCAACTCATCTTTTAAGTCACAAAACCGACAAATTTTAGCTTTGTTTCTCAGGTCAGTTATATAAGCTGCAAAGGTTTCCCCTGGTTTTTGATCTCTTGTGTAAAACAAATGCTTCTCTAATGTAATATTTGTCTGTGGGTTACACATTTCCCCAAACTTGCGCTTCAAACACTCTCTGTCTTCCCATGATTCAGCCTGTACAACCATATGACAGTTTTCACCTTCTCTCTCATATACTGCTGGTGCATACACAAATGAACGTTCTTTTTCAATGGCCTCTGACCCAGCCAGGTTTAGCAAAATGAATGCCCTGGTGCATGCATCTTTGTCAGAATAAGCTGCTTATATAAAATATTATACTCCTTCTCAAATATTCTCCAATTCTCTGCAATATTCTGATCAAACACCAATGGTGGAGGTTTTCAAAATCTGTCTACCGTATTAACACATACCAATGAAGGCTTTTGCAAGTACTGTATGCAGAAACATACAAATGCGAGAAATTTATGCCAACATGTGTAACTATGCCCAATAGCACAACAAGCCTTTGAATAACTGAACTTTGTGAAATAAGTCTGTCAGGCACTGTAATACTCTTGAAATTAATATACTGTAAGAAATCACTTCTTATCAGTGTAAGAAACATTGCAAAATAAGACTTTCGGCCACTGTAATACTCTTGAAATTACTGGACTGTAAAAGTACACAACATGAAAGTCTGCTTTCATGTTGTGGAAAAATAATGGAGAAGGTCATATTGGATAAGTTATTGTCAGAACTGGATAGGTTGGGACTTGAAACCATATATCAGCATGCATATGTTGAAAATAGATCTATTACCACCTGTAACATGAAGTTCTTTAACAATATAATAACAGCTATGAATGAAAATTTGTTCTGTGATGTGATTTATATAGATTTAACTTCAGCATTTGACAGGGTCATACACAAAACACTGATCAATAAATTAGTACAACTAGGTATTGATGTACTGTTGATAAGATGGATAGCTGCATGGCTTACAGACAGGACATGGCAAGTATCACACACCAACTGGACAGGTGAAATCCTTGGTTAAAGTCAAGGTGTCCCACAGGGCTCTGGTCTAGGCCCTTACTTGTTTAGATTGTATCTTTCAGACCTTACTTTTTCATCTGAGGTGTTCTACAGTCTATATGCTGACGACCTGAAATTTGGTAAACTGATTACAAGTGTTACAGATAAGGCTTGTCTGCAAAATAATTTGACTAAATTGACCATTTGGGCACAGGAGAATAATATGTTGATAACTACATCAAAAACTAAGCATATAAGATTTGGGAGACATAAACTGAAAGGTGAATATTTAATACCGCACACTGATTAAAACTGTAGGCTCATTTAAGGACCTGGCTATATGGGTAGATTCAGCTATGAGTTTTTCTAATCATATCAACCAATTGGCTAATGATAGTTATAGAACTATAGGTTGTATAAAAAGATTTATAAAGTCTAGGAAATCAAACATAATGAAGTCATTGTTTGTTAGTTACATTAGACCCAAACTTGAATATGAAATAACAATATGGAAACCCTATAGGAAAACAAACATGAATAAATTGGAAAGAGTATAGCGGAAATATACCAAGGGCATCCATGGATGTGAAAATCTAAGTTATTATGAAAGACTAAACTATCTGAACTTGTACAGTGTCTCTTACAGATATTTAAGAGGAGATCTTATTCAGGTATATAGGGCATTTAGGGACACCTACCTCTGGGAATGTTTGAGGTTAACAAAAAGTACTAGAGAATCATCAGATAACCTATGTAGAAGATTCTAGAGGAATGAGAAGTGTACTAATTGGTTATCTGACAGAGTAGCAGATGCTTGGAACAGACTATTTATATTTATTACATTAAAGCAAGCACTAGTTTAAATATTTTAAGAACAGTCTGGCTATTTATTATGGGAACAAGTGTTTTGGTATATTGGCAAGCTAAAAGGGCATTAATGCCCATGCTTGAAACATTTGTATGTATGTATGTATCATCATTGTAAGAAACATTTCAAAGTAATGGCACTTTGCGAATAAACGGTTCACAGCACACTGAAATGTCCCCAAAATGGCTGTACTCTGCTAAATAACTCTTTACAGTTCAATAAACACTCTGTAATGCTGGCACTTTGCGAATAGACATGCTCAGCACAAGAAACTTTTCTAAATGGCTGTATTTTGACTGTACTTTATGAAATAGTTGCACTTTGCACACAAATAAACTCTTGGGAATAAATGCACAATAATAAGCACGCACTGTAAGCACTTTTGCACACTTTGAGATACTTCAGATAACTCTAATTATGCCCTGAATACAATGAGAAGTGGTAGTTATGCCAAAACACAGCACTTTGCCAAAAACATGCAGTTGCCTTGCATTATTTATGCTTAATGTGCCCCTTTTTGCCCTTATTATATTTGTTTTGCTCGTTTAATGTCTTTTCATGCCCGTTGTACTTTTCTTGTGCTCGTTTTACTCTAAACCTGCCCGTTTTGCTTTAAACATGCTCATTTTGCAATTCTGAGTTAATTCCGAACCCCTCATGTGCTTTTCTGATAATCGTTTTATCATATTTCTTAATTTTAAAACTTTCATTTAATTAATAATCCTTTTGTGCCTCTCGCTTGTTTAATAATGCGGTTTGTGCCCTTGTAATGCTCCATTTTTGTCTTTTTATAAAATAAATCGTTCATGCAAGTTTTCATTATCTTTGGTTCATTTCTGGCCCTTTCTCATGCTCATTTCTCTTAGTTTACCTTCACTGTTAACTCTGCAAATCGTAGTACTGAATATCAGTCTCTGGAATTCTGGTTCTGACACCATGTCGCCCGTCTAGTCAGGATAAAATTGATGAGTCTTTGTGGGCTCTGTTCTAGCAGCTTTATTATGTACAAACACATCAGGATTGAGGCTTAATAACTTTAACTTAGGTAAACCTATAAATAAACTAGTTATTACACTCATACGTGCTCACTGTCTGGCTGCACTCACAAAATGGCACTGAAGCTAGCACGTGCTGGCTATGTATATGCAGGTGCCGACCTTGAAATGCTCCTTAAAGGTATAACATACGCACACAATTCTACAGGAAAGGTGTAGACCATCCCTGGCAAAGCAGTATGGTCTCTTGACCATCTCCTTCCATGCTGACAAATATTGCACCCTCTTAGAATGACACCAGAAACTAAGCCAATTATTAAAGTAAATCATCTTTTGTTCATATTGTGGCATCATCCTTGGAGAAGATAAAATGCTGCTTGATGCATTGTGACATCATCCTCAGTAACACATTGTATCATTGTATCATCCTTGGAGAAGATAAAATGCTGCTCAATGCATTGTGACATCATCCTCAGTAACACATTGTATCATTGTATAATTGTATCATCCTTGGAGATGATAAAATGCTGCTCAATGCATTGTGACATCATCCTCAGTAACACATTGTATCATTGTATAATTGTATCATCCTTGGAGAAGATAAAATGCTGCTCAATGCTAGGCTCATACCAGCCTGAGACACATATTCCAAGAGCTCCATGATATCTCTCTTCGTATAGTCTGGGGTGTTACTTCTTGGGCATTTACTCCCACATGGACTACGACTGAGTCATGTTGGCAATTGTGGTCCAATGACCTGAATGCATGGTAATGCATTTGGGGATGATGAGGGTATTTGTTACACAATACCCAGATTTGCTCTGAGTTATTGCACAATGGCACCTCAATTACTGAGCCAACAGATATAGTCAACATACCGGCTGACAGATTCAGTGCCAACTTTATCCCTCTCTCCCCACCCAAGGGCCTTATCACAATACCAGATGAAAGCCTGGTACCCACCATTTCTGCGACACAGATAAAAGCTGCATTGTCCAAAGTCAAGAATATAGCATCCATGGGACCTGATAATATCCCTGGCTGTGTCCTACATGAGATACAAAATGAACTGGCACCACATCTGTGTGCCCTGTTCAATCACAGCCTTACCTCAGTCTATGTCCTAATGAGTGGTGCACTGCTACAGTCATCCCACTCCATAAAGGGGGAGCAACTACAGACACTGGGAACTATCACCCCATTAGTCTGACAAGTCTGGTATGCAAAGCTATGGAGCGCATCATCATGGACCTGCTTAACAAAGATATAGGCAATTTCCAAACTCTTGACCCACACAGTTTGGCTTTGTCAAGGAGAGATCATGCCTGCTGAACCTGGTTGACTTCTTTGAGGTAGTCACTAAAGCTGTGGATGAGGATAAGGCAGTGCATACAGCCTACCTCAACCTGACCAAGGCCTTTGATACCATTCCCCACTCAAGTATCATTGATAAACTCACCAAACAAGGCATCAATCCTTACATCACTAGGTGGGTTGTAAACTGGCTCACAAACAGGACCCACAGAGTGAAAGTTGTGGATTCCAAGTCAGACTGTCGATCAGTCATGAGTGGAGTCCCACACGGCTCGGTCCTGGGCTCTCTCCTGTTTGACATCTACCTCTCAGAAGTCCAGGCCAACACAGAAGGACTCTGGCTGACCAAGTTCGCTGATGACTGCAAGGAGCCATTATCAACTCCCCAAGTGATGTAGACATCCTACAAAAGGGCCTCTCTGAGACCAATGACTGATTTAGGAACTGTTCTTACAATTGAACAAAATCTTATTGACTTTTTTTCAAAAGGTCTTACATTTGTTCCTGACAGAAAATGCAATGTAGTGAATACAATTGTAGATTTGAAATTATATGTTCGCAAATTGAACCTGGCTTTTAGATTAGGTAATATGCCTTCCCTTTTGAACACTCATAAAGTTTCAAGCATTTTTAACCCCCCATTACATAGTTCTTTAAACATTTTTGAGAAGGTTTGTGAGATTGATTTAAGAGCTTTGCTCTCTTGTCACAGCATTCCTAAAACCACGAAAGTTAACATTTCTAAAGAAGAGTTAGCCTTTATTTCTCTTCTTAATGAATGTAACATAAGAGTGATGTTGCCGGACAAGGGAGGGGGATTAGTTTTTATGGATGAATACTTTTATAATAGAAAGTTACTAGAACATCTTGAATCTGACATTTATTTGAAATCTAGTCTCAATGAGATACACATGGCCTATAAAAAGATTAAAGGTATTTTAGATGATCTTTTTATTCAAGGGACTATAGATTCTGATATGTTACAGTATCTGGACATGCCAGCACCCAAGATTCCCGCCATGTTTGGCACACCTAAAATTCATAAAAATTTGGTTAACCCCCCTTTCAGACCCATTGTGGACGGAAGGGGTTCCATTACGTACACATGTGCCAAACTGGTGGATAGTATTCTAAAACCATTATTAAAAAGTGAACCCCAAATTTGTAAGGACTCTTGGGGGGTTTTGCAGCATATAGATAAGATGGTTTACAACTCAGACCTTATGTTTTTAGTGGTGGACATTAAAGACTTGTACACAATTATCCCACAACAGTTGGGGATTGAATGGACAAGGGAATTCGTGTTGAGTAAAAAAGCCTCTAATGAACAAATGAATTTGGTTGAAACATTACTTGAGATCGTGCTGTTAAATAATTTTTTAACATTCAAGGGTCAATTTTACCTTCAAAAGACCGGCATAGCCATGGGGTCCCCCTGTGGATGCAGTTTTGCAAACAGCGTCCTTGCACACTGGGAGCATAAATATTTATTTCAAAACGTGCTGTATCAAGAAAATGTCACCTGGTACAACAGATACCAGGATGACATGTTCTTTTTTTGGAAAGGGCCATTAGAATTGATCCCCCAGTTTATAGACAGCATTTCAAAGATGACAAATTTTCTCCAATTTACTTTCACTATTGGAGAAAATGAAATCAGTTTTTTGGATGTCAAATTAAGTAAGGACACTCCTAACAGTAGATTTAAATCTGAAATATATAGAAAGCCTACCCACTCAAACTCCCTTCTCCACTTCTCAAGTGGACATCCATTTCACCAAAAGAGAAGTGTGGTGAAGGGACAATTTGTGAGGGCAGCAAGAATGACATCTGACCAACAGGATTTTGTTAATGAATGTGAAAACTTGAGTGCAAAGTTTGTTATGAGAGGATACCCAAAGGCTTTAATCAATGAAGTGATGAAGGAGGTTTTGCATAAAAGAGAAGTGGGCTATTTTAAGCCACTATTAGGAGGGGGTAGTATGCAAACCTCATTAAAACCATCAACTGGGGAGACACCTCAAATCAACTTTATTTTCACTTATTGTATTGATTTCAACATCATAAGAAGCATCATTAACAAAAATTGGAACATCATTTTGGAAGATACACTTCTGGCTAAAGCAATAGGTTCTAAGCCAAAATTTGTGTACAGGAGGGGGGTCAATTTAAAAAACTTAGTTGAAAAACCAACTGATAAATCTACAAGGACTAAAGTGGGCATGGCAAAATGTGGGATGTGCCCACAATGTAAATATATTCTCCCAGGTAATGAGGTACACATTAATGGGATTAACTATCGGATCAATGGCAAGTACAACTGTGAAAGCAAAAATGTGGTTTATGTGGCTGTATGTGTAAAATGTTCATCATTTTACATAGGCAAGACAGAGTGGGCATTAAAGAACAGAGTGTATGAACATCTTTATGCCATAGGGAGGAAAGATCTAAATAATGCACTTGCCAGGCACACTTGTGAACAACCTGACCACCACTTTTTATTTACTGCCATACAACAAGTCAAGATAGGAATTAGGGGGGTCCATGGCAATTATGGCTTGAAGAACAAGAACTTTTATGGCAAATTAGAACACTTGCCCAACTTCCCCCAGGTTTGAATGAGTATGCATCGATCAAATGTATATTAAAATTAAGGGCATTAAGGAGATAAATTGTTTATTGTTTACAAGTTTTATACGTAATAGTATTAATTTTGTGTTTTTTTATATATTTTTTTATATATTTTTATATATTTTTACATAATGTGAGTGTATATATATAATAATACTCACATTTTTTAGATAACCTAGACTTTAAGACATATGGTTATCCTTTATAAATTCATTAACATGGTCTTTTATATATTTACACATTTAATGATTTTTATTTGAACTATGAGTCTGCTTTGTTGGAGAGTCTTGTGCAATAGTTCCTGATGTTACTACCAATGATACTTATTTAATATTTAACATATACAAAAAATCTTTATAAAGTCATAACACTTTTAAAGAAAATGTAGATTTAATCTATTAATGTATTTATAACATTACATATATATATATATTTTTTTTTATATAAAATAAGCTAAATTCATTAGCATACGTTGTAAATATTCTTGCAACTTTAAGAGGTCATAACAATTAATGGATTAATTAGTGCCTTTTTTCTAATCATGCATTGCATATTTAAGGAAGGTTTTGTGGTTGATTTAATTGTTTATGTCTGAAGAAGGTTGAGGTATTACACAATAAAGTCCGTGCTCTGTTACTTCTGCTGTGGCCGTTTCTGCTATTTTTTGTTTTCAGTGATTTAGGAACCATGGCCTGACGCTTAACACCAAAAAATGCATTATCATCCCCTTTGGAAAAAACTCAGTTCCCATGAATTACCACATTGATGGGAGCCTAATGAACACTGAAGGGGCCATAAGAGATCTGGGCACCCAGGTCAACAGCCACCTCACCTTCGACCACCGCTTTGCCACTGTGGTCAGAAAGTCCTTCTACGTGGCACATATAATAACCAAAGGTTTCGCATCCAGGAAGAAAGAGGTCATCATCCCTCTCTACTCATCTCTCATTAGGCCAATCATTGAATATAATGCCCCATTTGGCATGTACCTGATCAGACACCTACAACAGCTGGAGAGGCCACAAAAGTACCTCACAAAAAGAATCCTAGGCTTTAAACACATGTCCTACATGGACAGACTCAAGAAACTTCAGCTTTTCTCAGTCTCTTATCATCTACTTAGAGGTGATCTCTGCTTGACTTACAAAGTCATGTCCGACTCAGCCCTACTTGAAATGCTACACCTCCCAATCCCCCCACTCCACATGCTCCAGAGATCACAACCTCATTACCAAAATTAACAGAACATGTTGGAGGGACAGGTTCATCTCCCAAAGACTGCCCATACTCTGGAATAAGCTTCCCATTCATTTCAAGCAGAGCACCTCACTGGTCCTCTTCAAGAGAAATCTTGATGAGTGGATGGGTAACAGAAAGTTCCCTCCAGGGATCATTCCAATTGCCCTACTCGGTATGGGCACTGTGAACTAACACTGGGTGGCACGGTGCCTGGGCAATTTCTTTTTTGGGTTAGGCTTGTAAAGTCTCCAGGGCCATTAGCCTTGTACACACCTATGAACCTATGTAGTGGATTCTAGTCCCTGACAAGCAACTGACCATAACTATCTCCTTACTCTGCCTGGTGAGAGGGACATCAGTGTGTCTCACAACAGAGTCTCCAATGACTAGAATGTTGGATTGTGTGGTGGTTTGCCTTATGGGCTTAGAGGTAGAGATTCCATGAGATGTAGCTCTAGGTATTGATGTGGGTGTTGTTTTGAACGACCACATTTGGGGCTGCTGAGGGTATTTGTTATGTGGACTTTGTCTAGGACATCTTTGTGGTTTAGGAAAGTTACATGTAAGTGGCTCAGGATATGTGGGTCGATATGTCTGCTTTGAATTGTGCATGATGAGTGCAGCATGTGTACTACTGACAACCTTATTGACATTAGGAGTACTTTTAAGAGTTTTGTTAGGAGAATGCCATGGTCCACACATTCAAAAGCTCTTTTTGGTCGATAAACATTACATCTACCAATTTATCAGTTTCTCAGTGTGAGTAAATCTTATTAGTAAGGGTGACTAACAGTGGTGGTGACATTTTTATATCTGACATTGTGCTTCCTATCTGAAATATTTCATTTGGAGCATTAAACTGAATCATTTGATCATCTATCACCTTTTCTAGTATTTTGGCTAGAGGCTCAAGATTAGTTATGTGGATGATTTTGGCTTGGGAACATACCTCTCAACTGTACAGATTTTCACAGAATGTCCAGATTTTTGCCTCATATTTTCGGTCTGTTTTTCATAAAATTGTAGCTTTCTGGCAAATTTGTATCAAATCATTAAAGCTTAGCGTCTGAAAATAATGACATGCATTTGAGTTTCAGACATCATACCCTTCAGATAAGTAATGTTAATGCTTCTTCTTCTGGCTTTTCATGGTTAGGGGTCGCCACAGTGGATCACCTGTCTGCTCATGATTGGCAGTGGAGTTTTACGGTGTCGAGTTGTCAGCCTGGTGCCCAGCCTTCCATGGAAGGCACACACATGCACACACTCATACAAATTTAGAGTATCCAATCCACCTACAACATGTTTTTGGGAGGAAACCGGAGCACCCAGAGGAAACCCACATGACCACAGGGAGGACATGCAGACTCCACACAGAAGGCACCCCCGTTGAGGATCGAACCAGAGAACCTCTTGCTGGGAGGCAGAAATGCTAACCACTGCACCACTGCGGCCGCCCTAATAAGTAATGCTAAAATTTATAAAGTTGATAGAATAACAGCTTTTGTATTACCATTACATATATTACTACAGATAAGCAATGCTAATGCAAAAGCTGTTATTCTATCAACTTTATAAGTTTGTAAGAATAATATTTACAAGTACTCTCCGTGGTATCCCTGAAGTCTCAAAACAACCCACTAAAGTGTAGTGGGTCTAAAAACAAAACAGTGTAAGAAACTTCTCTGTGTGGAAGATTTTCAGTCCATATATTTCTAGTTAATCACTGTATATTAATCAGATCAGACAATAGTAGTAGAAGTAGCGAACGTAAACTTGTCAAGTCAAAAAGTAATAATAGAAAATATATAATTCTACAGCATAACCAAGTATTCGAAAATCCTGTTTCCAGTCGAAAATCCTTTATTAAGTACACAGACAAGCGATCCAAGTAAAACAAAAATAGAGTAATAATTTCCTCACAAGCTTTCTAAATATATATATACTTTTTATCAGGCATGGGAGTGGTTTATTGTGCTGTAAAACAAAGGGTTATTGGTACACATGTTAAATTCACATCCCTTCCCCCATCAGTGTGACATTCGAGCTGGTCCTGCCCTACCTAGTAGATGTCATAATAATATATATCCCTAATGTACTTTAATGGTACATCTTATTTAACCAACTTATTAAGTAGATTATTAAGTCTGTGATTTTATACAAGGCAATATACTACATGGCTGGAAATATATTAACCTTAGTTCATTTTGCAATTAAAAATTCTATATAAATATATACATATACATTTTGCATGTAAAAATCAGTTTCTATTTTCATAACCTATTGTTAACAAAGATCGCTTTCGTCCTTCTAGACTTCTTCAGGTCTGTGTACATGTATTTTATTTTATTTTTTTCTACAAACTGGTTTTAAATACCATTTTAAATAATTTGAAATTTAAGTGTATATTTTGTTTCCATCATCATACATATATATTTTTTTTATTTTTTTCTGGTTCTCTTTTTTCCACTTTATTGAAAATGATGGTAATAACAATACTAACTAATTATACAATTATATAGGTTTTTAGGGTTCTTGTACACAGACCTGAAGAAGTCTAGAAGGACGAAAGTGATCTTTGTTAACAATAGGTTATGAAAATAGAAACTGATTTTTACATGCAAAATGTATATGTATATATTTATATATAATTTTTGATTGCAAAATGAACTAAGGTTCATATATTTCCAGCCATGTAGTATATTGCCTTGTATAAAATCACAGACTTAATAATCTACTTAATAAGTTGGTTAAATAAGATGTACCATTAAAGTACATTAGGGATATATATTATTATGACATCTACTAGGTAGGGCAGGACCAGCTCGAATGTCACACTGATGGGGGAAGGGATGTGAATTTAACATGTGTACCAATAACACTTTGTTTTACAGCACAATAAACCACTTCCATGCCTGATAAAAAGTATATATATATTTAGAAAGCTTGTGAGGAAATTATTACTCTATTTTTGTTTTACTTGGATCGCTTGTCTGTATACTTAATAAAGGATTTTCGACTGGAAACAGACTGCCTGCCTTGCTTGGATTACTTTCGAATACTTAGTAATGCTGTAGAATTATATATTTTCTATTATTACTTTTTGACTTGACGAGTTTACGTTCGCTACTTCTACTACTATTGTCTGATCTGATTAATATACAGTGATTAACTAGAAATATATGGACTGAAAATCTTCCACAGAGACAAGTTTCTTACACTGTTAAGAATAATATTTAAAAACTGTCCCTATTTTTGGGCCTTTGTACCACTTTTATTTGTGGCTTTGGCCAGATTTCCTGATCTAAGAGGTTGAGAGATTTGGATGGGGACTTTAAGGAGTAGGACTTTGGTGTCATGTTTAAACAGATCTAGAGACATTTTGGTAGTGAGAGAGTAAATGTAGGCTAGTGGACCAATTAAAACCAATAGCTGAATATGAGAAGATGAGGGGAAATTGTGCAGCATTGTGGATTTACTGTCTGAGATCATGTGGAGAATTTGTTTTTCCTCCTTTTTCATTACTGCTTTGCGGTACAGTTGTGTGTACTTGAGGTAGGAAAGTAGTGGAGGGGGTGTGAGCAAAGGTAATGTTACAGAGTTGTGAGGGTTGATTATATTGTGCTGAAATACTTTAACAAGCAACCAATCCTGAGATCAGGAAATAGAAAAAAAAAGAATACAGTAAAAGTGTAGGGGGTGGATTAAGAAAGCAAATGACTGAAATATCGTTAAAGGAGAACCCCACCAAAATGCCAAGTTTTTTCTTTCCAAAATGTGATTTTCCTTCCCTACGATCCAATACTAAATGCACCACATGCAGAAAAAGCATCATTCCATAATTATTCCATTTTGTTTTATGCCTGAACCTTTTTTTTTTTTTTTTTTTGCCTTTCTTTCTTACATTTGTCTCATCATCTGTTACATCAAGAAGGCTACTAAGAGTGGCAGAGTAATTAGGTTAGGTCACTTATTCCAACTACAGAGCCATTAAGAAAACAATGGCTTTTAAAGAATGACATTTAAATGTACCTTATTAGTCACAGATTTGCCAGCATCACACCTCAGATAAATAATGTAACCTGGAGTCTGAACAAAAACAAATATTTCAAGCTGAGTTTTCAGACGCAGATGAACAAGGAAACACAACCCACACTTTATTTATTTTTTAGTATAAATTTGTTGTCTTTCCCTTTACTCAAACTTTGAGTGCCACAGAGAAAGAAATATTTTCATCTTACTCCCCTGTTTTTTTTTTATCAGTATTTCATTTTGCATTTTTTCTACACTGTGTTTTCTACAAAAGCGCACATTTCATAATACAACATTCTGATCACAGATGACTCTATTGTGAGACACACCGATGTCCCCCTTACAAGGCTGGATTACAGTTAGTTGCCTGTATGGGGCCAGGATCCAACAGATTATGCAAGCACTCAGGTCACTTACCCCTGAGTAGCAGTATGACTCAGTCATAGTCATGTGGGCATAAATGACCTGAGATGGATCTCCTTGGAAAACAGAAGAGAGACATGATTGAACTGTCAGAATATGTGTCACAGGCAGGTATGAGCCTAGCATTGACCAGCATTCTACTTTCTCTATGGATGATGACACAGCACCAGCAGAAAATGATCGACTTTAACAATTGGCTTAGCTACTGTTGTCATTCCAAAGGGGTCCAATATTTGTCAGCCTGGGAAGACATGGTCGACAGGTCACACTGCTTTGCCAGGGATGGTCTCCACCTGTCACTTCCAGGCTTTCGGATATTGGCAAAAACATTATCCACCCCTATATTTCCTTTTTTTGGCATTGCCAAACAGACAAACCTTTCAACATAACAAAAGCTGCACAGGACAAGCTAAATGTGTTACTGCTCAATGCTAGGGATCACAACAAGAAACTGCACTTCCTAGAAACTCTCCTCACCCTGGAAAATGCTGACATATGTGCAGTTACTGAAACATTTTTTCAAAGCCCTTAGCATTTCAGCAATACATGGCTATAATGCAGTGGGAAGATTTTATTATTTTTTTTTTCGGGGGGGGGGCTGAATATTATAGGAAATTCTGTATGACTTGCATTTGTTTTATAAATAAATTAAAGTTCTTTTCTCCTTACTATGCTCTTATGTAATTCCACAGCTAAATATGACCAACTTTCTATTCCTCACCTTTGGATAACTTTTTTTTGTTTGCAGCACAGATGTCTTCTGGCATTATGTTTTTCTCTTTTAATGTTATTCTGCTCATTAACTGATTTGTTAATGTACAACACAGTCAGTCCAGAAAAATGGACTCCTTGATAATGACACAAGTATACAAATACTACTTAAGCTCTGAGCTCTGTAAGACTTAGAAATTACTCTGTGTACTTTTGCAGGAAACTGCACTCCCGTTGGTTGCAAGCATCAGTGAACTGAGGCATGCAGCAACCCATTCCTGCTCCTCTAACTGAACCTGTGATATTTTTGCTTCCAGTGCTAAGAGTTTATGGTTTGGATCTTTCCATCTTTGCTTTCCTTCTAGCAACCTTGAGCAAGTCACTTCATGAGGCAGTGCTTTGGGGCTATTGGGAATTTGGGCTAGACTCCCTGTTGGTCTCATGGACTGCATGCATAGTAACTTTGTATGAACCTATGCCCCTATCCTTTTATTTCTTTTTTCAGAACACATCACAGTACTGTTTCTATTTTATGCTTCTTCCGTCTATTATCTATGGTGGCTGTGGATTTCATTGTGTCAAAAGAAATTCATAGCATTTCAATACGTGTTAGTCTTTTCTGCAATGTTTTCCCCCACTCATAATTGCAGAGGTGAAGTGTTTAATGTACAAAACATTTTCTTTGTGCAGTGTATTTTCCTGCTCCATTCCGTTCCACTACCAGCACACTTTTGGCAATGCCTGCCAGACAAGCACAAATGGCTGTCAAATAAAGATGCTCCGTTCACAATATGTTACACATATGTCTGCATTTTCCCTTGTACAATGCTACAAATTCAAGAATGTCTGCTATTCATCTGTTTCCTCCACAGTCTTAGGAAGCATGGTATGTTGCTGATGCATTTAATATTTTAAGAAGCTTTGTAGTAGCTCCTGTCTTTCATTAACTTCAAACACACGCTGTCTGCTCTTTGTGTTGTGCCTTTACTCTTTTCATTTAGTTCATATCTCAACTGTTTTCCTTGCTTATGTAAATTTCTTAGACGTGGTGACAAGACTTGGAGACCTTTTATCCAAGACTTGAAGAGTTGTGAAACTGTCTGATTAAGTTTCCTGATGACTGCAAGTTGGGAGTAATCACTGAATCCCCCAATAATATAGATATCCTTCAGAAGGGTCTGATTCAGACAAATGATTGGTGCCAGAGCCATAGCATAAAACTAAATGCAAAAAAAAAAATTCATAAGGTACCCTTTGGGAAGTCGTACACCTGCAAATCACAAGACTAAAAGCATACGCCTAACAGTGGACTCAGATGTGAGAGATCATCCAGGTACATCATTAGATTTAGTATTTATTTATTGATTGACATTCGATTACTGAGAAAGTCTGATTGGATAGAAGCCCATTTTCAGCGGAGGCCCAGGGAGAAAATCTCCAAATTATTACAAAATATTTTAAGACCAATAATTTTATAATTTTCCAAAAATAAAACAAAAACATCTGCAGTTTAAATAATTATAACAAATTACACATAATATGAAAACATTTAAGAATCACTGCGTTATATGACAACTTAGATATTCAGAGAATTTTTAGACAGTTTATATAGAAATTAAAGGTAAGTTAGTCTAATACAAACAGGAATTGCAATATGAAATGAGGGAAAATAGGCTTATATTTAAAGAGAAAGTCATGGAATAGAATTTGATAGAAGAGAGGAAGTATGCGAAGAAGGGAAAGTAATAAGCTATAAGGAATGAAATTATTGTAGCCTGAACATTGACTGTCATGTGTCCACAATGGTGAGGAAGTCCTTGTACATAACACAGCTTATAAATAAAGGCATGTCATCCAGATCCAAGGTAGTTATAGTTCCACTGGACTCAGCACTCATCAGAACAATAATTGAATAACATGCACCTTTTAGCGTGTTCTTGAACAGGCACTTGAAACAGCTGTAGTGGTCTCAGATGTTTCTTACAAAAATAAATAAATAAATACAGGGTGTAAACAACATGTCCAATGTGGATAGACTATAAGCCCTATCTCTTTACTGTGTCTTGTACCAACTATTAAGGGGTGATCTATGCCTAACCTATAAGGCACTCAAAAATCCAGCCCTGATGGAACTGTTACACATTCGCAAAACAAACTGCACAAGGGTCACCTGAAACTGGTTTGTGCCACGAACAATGAATGCTAGAGAGACAGATATGTGTCTCAGAGATTACTCGTTCTTTGGAACAGGCTTCCTAGTCATGTAAAGCAGAGCCCTTTCCTGATCCTCTTCAAATGCACTTTGGATCAATTGATAGGGAATCATAAATTCACTGTTGGGGTGGCATCCATGTCCCTTATGGACAGGGGTGATCTGTAAAATAGGTACAAACCTAAGCCACCCTCGAGCCCTTAGGGAACATTTTATCAAGAACTCTCTTTTAACCAAATAAATCCAAGATCATTTCTTTGTGCAACCCACTGTCTGTCCTAAGCTTCAGGGTGTCTGCAGTGTGACTGCAAGTGTGGTGCTTAATGAAGCCATGATATTCAGTGTAATTCCAAAAAGCAACCATTGTAAAACAAAATAAACGAAAACAGTAGTACCTTAAAACAGTTAAACTGCTTGACATATAGTAACTTCTAAACATAAGCAAACATAATGCACATTACAAAAATGAACCTTAATTCATCATGAAAACATGATTTTTTTATCTGCCTATCTGTACATATACATACATGCAGATGTGCAAATCATACTTCTCAACCTCTTAGAGCAATAAATCTGGACAAAGCATAAATAGAGACAATTTCAACCTGGTCTGTGATATCAATATAACTTGTTGGTGGGACAGGTTTGTGTCCCAGAGACTCTCCCATCTGTGGAATAGACTCCCTTTCCATGTCAAGCAGAGTACCTCTTTATCCCTTTTTAAGCGCAACCTGGATAACTGGATGGGGAACAGAAAATACACTCCTGGGATTCCACCTATCTCCCTGCTGGACAGGGGCTTTGGGTGCTGACTTGTCTAAGCATGGGCTAAACTCTTGGCTAGGCTTATAAGGGCCTCAGGGCTAATAGTCTAGTAACTTCCTATGATCTTATGATCCTATAATATTGCTTTTACAAACTTAGAAAGTTGATATAATAACAGGTTTTGCATTAGCATGAATTTTCTGATGGGTTTGGAGTCTGAAACTCTGTCATTATTTTCTAATTTCAATCTTTAATGATTTGCCGGTAATTTGCCAGAAACCTACAATTTTATGAAAAACGGACCACAAATATGAGGAAAAATCTGGACATTCTGTGAAAATCTGTACAGTTGGGAGGTGTGGAGCAAACATATGCACACATGCACACACGCTCAGACACATGCATGCACATGGACATACACACACACACACATACACACACACACACACACACACATGGTCATATACAATGCATATACACATAAACACATGCATGGCTTTATGCACATACACACACACACACACACACACACAAACACACACACACACACATGGTCATATACAATGCATATACACATAAACACATGCATGGCTTTATGGACACACACACACATGGTCATATACAATGCATATACACATAAACACATGCATGGCTTTATGCACACACACACACACACACACACACACACACATACACACACACACATGGTCATATACAATGCATATACACATAAACACATGCATGGCTTTATGCACACACACACACACACACACACACACACACACACACACACACACACACACACACACATACACACACACACACATACACACACACACATACACACACACACACACACACACACACACACACACACACACACACACACACACACACACACACACACACACACACACACACACACATATATGGGTTACATGCATTTTATAGAATGTATTTCTGCAGCTGCCTTCTTTTTTTTTCTTGTGCTTTACTTATACTGTGCTTTCAGCTGAATAATATAGTAAGGAAGTTTCCCTCTACCCCACTGTTCTGCGGTCCTAGAGTTAACACATTTACAGACATAGGAGTGTGGGGGGTGCTGCTCCTTGGAAAAATGTTTTTATGTCTTCTTTTTGTTTTAGGCATTCAGTGTTTTTCACTGCAAGTGGTTTTGGCAGTCTTTTTGTTTCTATGTAATGACATAAATTTGGCTTCCTGTCAAACTATTGACTCATTTGTGATCACCTCATACTATTTCAATCACAAGTGAGTGAAAGCTCTCAAATGTGAACATTCAAAAGTAAAAAAAAAAACATACAAAAAAGAATTTCTGAAAAGGGTAATGTCTTCTGTATTCCCTGGTGCGGGGGCTACACCCTTCACAGCCCTGCTGTTTACATATACCAATCGTGAGGTTGAACTATCACACTGAAAGGGGAATTCCTGGTACACTAGACCGATAGTTTGGCCTACTGAAGAAAAGCCCAGTAATCATGCTCTACTAACAACAGAAATGAGTGTTGATCACTGGTCATTAACTCGACAAAATATACTTTTTAACATTAACATGATTTGTAGCATAGGCAAAAACAGTTCAGCTTTTATTCAGCTTGTAAGTAAAGCAGTCCTTTCCACAAAAGTAAAATATTCTCTCTTTTTTAGTACTGAAACTTTAGGAAAAATCAACTTTTCAGACTTGTAGTTCATTAGAAAACCCCACAATATTACAAATTATGATTATGTTGTTTAGACCTCCCAAATCCAGAAAAAGAAAAGGACACCAACAGTTAATTTTTCCTTTCATCTCATATGGGTGAAGAGTTTCCAGGAACAGGTATCATAACACTTTCAAACAGCTTAAATTATTCATACAGATTTTTTTGTCAGTTCTCAGTTCACAGCTCCCCCCCCCCCTTGCTGGAATTCTTGATGTGTAAATATTTCTCCAAAATGCCATCACAATTCTCAGCTTCTCGTTTTCTGCACTTCTTTCTGGGCCCATCTTTCTTATCTCTTAAAGAGAAGCTTTTGGGAGGATCTTTCTGTTGACTTACCTCCCAAAGGTAATACAACTACCCAGATATTCTCCATGTTGTTCTGTAGGGGGTCCTCCTGTTATGTCACAATACATATGGTTGAACATTTTTAACACTGAATGCCTGTAATGCTGGCAGAAGCTGAAGAATAGTCACATGATCGCAGGCAGTCAGCATGACTTTGTAAAAAGTCTCAAAGTTAGAGTGGAGTGGGAATCTGTCCTAGCAGAGGCACCAGGGGCTTGCAGCTCCGGCAAAAAAAAAAAGAATGTTAAGATGGATCCTACAGTGGAATGGACTCAGGAATGAATGCTAAGATGGGTCCTACTGGGGAAAAGTCCAGGAGTTCAAGCTTGTGCAGTTAACTATTCTGGTTTTGATGAAGGAAGCATCTGATACTGAAAATAAGGAACAAAAGCATATTCTCTAGCCTAGGTTCAGTTTGTGGAGCCAGAATGTGATGCTGCCTACATTCCATTCACTGATAGCCTTAACACTCAGAAGTGAGGCTTCACTGTAAAAACACAGCACAGATAACAAGTACTACTTTTTCATATTCGGGGATAATGGTTTTGATGAAGTATTACTAAAAATAATCAGGAGGGTAGCAGTACAATGAAGAAGAGACAAAATGAAATACAAGAAGACAATTGTGCTTTTGTGAAAAAACACACACCACAGATCAAAGAACAAAAGGATGGTCTTTGATGCATAATTACAAGAAAGTGTTGCACTGCAAGGGAACATATACTGTGACAGGAATAATAATACTAAAATAATTTTGTACAAATGCAGCACATTGCTATTTCTACAACACTCTTGAGTTAAAAAAGCTGATCTTGCCACTGCATGCATTGAGGAATAGCAGAATTAGTTTGCATTCCCTTCCTTACCTATGAATCTAAATGCTGACATTAACACATGATCAAACAAAGCGCATTCACTATAGTGATATATAAGATACCATGGGATGAGTGTGTGTGCATGTGTATGTGTATGTGTGTGGGGGGTGGTAATCTGTCAATACTTGCAGGACTACACATTGATATCCTAACAAAAGCCTACATTTTAGCTATGTTCATTAGTTGAAGCTATCTGACTACTATGAAAAGCTCAAAAGAAGCTCTTATCAAAACACAACTAAGAACCACTCAGGGAAAATGGAAGTCATGGTCTAGAAGGGGTGCCATTCTCTGTCAATGGGAAGATACAAACCATCACTTCTTTGTGTCAAGAATGACACAGATGAAGGGGACTTGAAGTGGCTTCTGAGAAGAGTAGAAAGGAGAAATAACACTACTGTATCTCCTGTTATAGTAGCTTTTCCCCACATATCCCAAGAAAAGATTTGAAATTACTCATCTAGTCATTCAGACTGCTTTTAAAGGTTACTAGGGAAGTACTGTTATAGCTACATATAAATTCCAAGGCCACTGAGTATCATGACCATTCTGGCTTTGCCAGTAATCTCCCTTAGGCAGCACCTCCTTCATCTAGGAGGGCCATACCCGCCAAACGTGGAATAAATTTGTGGACACCCATCCATAGGTTCATAGGTTCATAGGTTCATACTAGGCTATCTGCCCAAGGGCATTTATAAGCCTAGCCCATAGTTATTTGGCTTTCGCCACCCTTTTAGTTTGAATAAAACTATGCTTATTATTTTGCTGTGCCTCTGTCAAGCAGTGACACTGAAGTAATCCCTGGGGTATAACTGCGATCTCCCATCCATTGGTCAAGATTCCTCTTGAACAAGGCCAGCGAGGTGCTCTGCCTCACATGTACCGGGATTTTGTTCCACAGCATAGGGAGTCTCTGGGTGATGAATCTGTCCCTCCAGCACGTTCTATTAATACCCGTGTCAAGGTTTAAGTCTCCCGCCCTTGTGGTTCTGAGGGATCTAGATTTTTTGAGGTGAAGCATATTCATCAAATCTGGGTTTGACATGGCCTTATATGTCAGGCACAGGTCACCTCTGAGCAAGCGGTATGAGACTGAATAGAGCTGGAGTTCTTTCAGTCGGGCAGCATAAGACATATTTTTGAGACCCTTTATCCTTTTGGTGAGGAACTTTTGGGGCCTTTCCAGCTGCTGCAGGTGTCGGGTCAGATACATTCTGAATGGGGCATTGTACTTAATCATAGGTCTAATGAGTGATGAGTACAGGGGGACGATGACCTCCCTTGATCTAGATGTGAATCCCTTCATGATCAGGTGGGCAATGTAGAAGGTTTTCCTAACTACTTTAGCAACATGAGTGTCAAACGAAAGGCTACTGTCAACCTGGGTCCTCAGATCCCTGATGACTTCTTCTGTGCTCAGTGGATTGCCACCTATATGGTAGCTAGGGTAAACCTTGTTTTTCCCGAAGGGTATGACTATGCATTTCTTGGCATTTAACTTTAGGCCATGGCTCTGGCACCAGTTATCCATTTCTGTGAGGCCCTTCTGAAGGATATCTGTGTCAGATGTGTTTTCGACTATGGCGCCCAGTTTGCAGTCATCTGCAAACTTTGTCAGCCATAACCCTCCTGCATTTGCTTGTACTTCAGAAAAGTAGATGCCGAACAAGAGTGGACCCAGGACTGAGCCTTGTGGGACACCACTTGTGACAGGCTTTGAGTCTGACCTGGCTCCAGCAACTCTGACCCTGTGGGTTCTGTCACTTAGCCAGTTTGCAACCCATCTTGTTATGTATGGGTTTACATTCAAGCTGATGAGTTTTTGATGATACCTGAGTGGGGTATTGTGTCAAGGCCTTTGCCAGGTCAAGGTAGGCTGTATGGACTGCCTTTCCTCATCAATGGCCTTGGTGACTGTCTCGAAAAAGTCAACCAAGTTTAAAAGGCATGATCTGCCTTTGACAAAGCCAAACTGGGTTGGATCCAAAGTCTGCAAGTTCCCTATGTCTTTATTTATGAGTTCCATTATGATCCTCTCCATGGCTTTGCAGATAAGGCTTGTCAAGCTAATGGGACGGTAATTTCCAGGGTCGGTGGAGGCACCGCCTTGTGAAGTGGGACCACAGTCACCGTGCACCACTCCTTGGGTATGTATCCTGAGGTGAGGCTAAGATTAAACAGCTGTCCTAACTTTGGGTTTAATTCCTCATTGAGTTCGTGGAGCACACAGCCGGGGACACCATCCGGTCCCATGGATGCTGTGTTTTTGCTTTGGAGAGAGCAGTTCTCACCTGGGCATTGGAGATGTTTGGGGCTACAATCCTCTGGTATAGATATCTCTCCTTTTGGGGAGGGGGGAGAAGTTTGCACTGAACCTGTCAGCCAGTATGTTGGCAATGTGTGTAGGTTCAGTAATCTTCACATCATTTTGAACTAATTCTGAGCATATCTGGGAGTTTCCTCCTAGGTTTCTAACATAGCTAAAGAAGGCCTTATGATTGTCTTTTGAGTCCTTGGTGATTTTTCTCTCAAAATTTGCCTTGGATGATTTTATGAGAGCTCTTAGTTTTTACTTATAATGATCAAAGGTGTCTTACCTTTCAAGGATTTTGCTCTATCTTGTAGTAGCTTCCTCCTTTTGTTGTAGAGCTTGTTTATGGCTGGGGTCCACCAGACTGGACGCTTGCCTTTGGTACAAAGAGTCTTAGTTTTGTTTGGGATTGCCTGATCCATGCAGTCCTGTAGGTGCTGGTAGAAGGCATTTGTAAGTGATTCAGCGGTTTGAGTAATGTTTACCACTGGCTCAGGGGCCTTAAAGGAGACCACACTAGTTTTAGAAGTGTGAAGTCGGCTTTTGAGAAGTTTTTCACTGTGGTCTTTTTATTTCAGGTGGGGCGGGATGAGGACCTCCAGCGAGATTAGTTTATGATCTGATCTCACCAGTGAGGGGTATACTTCCGGTGTTGAACATTGTGATCCCATGTTCGTGATGATGAGATCAAGTATGTTTTCTCCTCTTGTGGGGATGGTGACTAGTTGTTCCATGGCATTTGAGTTTATGAACTCCAGGAACCTTTGGGCTAGAGTGTTTGGGCTTGAGTAGTGTTCCCAGTCTATATTAGGGTAGTTGAAGTCACCTAGTATGATGGTGTTTGGAGATACATTTATCCCCTCCAATGTTTTCAGGAAGGCCATGTGAGGTTCCTAAGGCCATGTGAGGTTCCTGTCATCTAGTTTATGTTTAAAGGAAAACAGTGAGTCACACTGCTTAGCATGCAGAAAATGTTTATTCTAGAAGTTTGGGAGGTGCTTGGTTTTAAACCTGTTATATATATATATATATATATATATATATATATATATATATATATATATATAAACAGAAAAAGTTTATTCTAGAAGTTTGGGAGGTGCTTGGTTTTAAACCTGATATATATATATATATATATATATATATATATATATATATATATATATATATATATATATATATATATAAACAGAAAAAGTTTATTCTAGAAGTTTGGGAGGAGCTTGGTTTTAAACCTGTACCTCTATCATGTGTTTTTTTTTGTTTTGTTTTATGAGTCACACCCCCTAACTATATATACTAACTCCAGGATCGCACTACAGTGGGGAAAAAGGCATATACCTTTTACTTTAATGTGTCAGTGTTATGAGTTTCAGTCAAATGAGTTTTCAGTCAAATGAAATTTTGGTCATATGAAGTAGACCCGCCACCATCTACAGCTTCTGCAACCCTTTTGAAGAAATTTAGCAGACTAAATAGACAGAATCTACCCTTCACAAAATCAAACTGTTGGGATCAACTCCTACAAAATTAGTGATAATCACAGTTTATTAGGTCAGTTATAATTCGTTCCATGGCTTTTCTGATAAGGCTTGTAAGGCTCACAGGTCTGTAATTACCCTGGTTGGTTGTAAGATGACCCTTGTGGTGAGGTATCACCACTGCTGTATGCCATTAATAGTGACAAAACCTGTAGCTAAACTTAGATTAAGCAGTTTAAGGAGTGTGTCTGCAAAGGCATGTTTAACAATATTAATTAAACAACCATGTATGTTATCAGGTCCCATGGAAGAAGTAGTTTTGGTCTTGGTTATCGCTTTCAGTAAATGATCTTTAGTGATAATTGGAGGAATAAGGTATTCAGATATTTCAGGGCTTTGAACAGAAGTCTCGGGCATTAAATTTGTTTGCAAGTGAATTTGCAATGTAATTTGAGTCAGAATAGGAGCCCATTATTAATAAGTTCAGAACAATGTAGGGTATTGTTTTTCAGTTCGCTAACATAGTTAAAGAAGGTTTTATAATTTTCTTTGAAATCAGAGGCCAGCCTAAGCTCATGCACTCCTTTAGTGGACCTGATAGTGTTCTTCAGCTTTTTTGTAATGCTTGTAGTATTATCCTTGAGACTATCCTTAAATGGTTCTTATGATGTCTTAACTATAACAAGACGAAAGTGCTTAACCTTTGTTTCTTATTGTGACCTGTAGCTTGGTTTTATGTTTTTTACAATAAAGGGAATTTTACGGACTCAAGTCCTGGTCCCTTGGAGCTCCCAGTTGTGCTTTCTTAGTGGAGTTTTACTGGGATTGTTTCCTTCATTTATTTTGTGGATCCTTGAGAATACAGATTTTGGAGTAACTAAAAAGTTAAGGAATTTCTTTCCTTTGTTGTATACTTTATTTATGGTAGTGATATATAAGGACCACCTACTTCAAAAATGGAGCTACACTGGGTTAAGCTCCTATTGTGCCACTTAATGCTGTTGATGCATTAGTGCAGGTTTACATCTGTAGACAGGGTATTTGCTTTACTGTTTGTACTATTTATTTATTATTTTATTTGCCTTTGTTTACCTGGAAAGTCTGACTAGGTAATATCCATTTTCATTGGATGCCCAAGGAGAAGAGCTCAATTTGCTTACATTGCATTATACTAAGTTCCAGGTAAAGACAGAGTGGTTGCATTTCTATTTACATTTATACACAAACAGTCATTACATTTACACATTCTAAGCTTATACAGAGGTGGAAGTTACTAAGAGAAAGCCCACGTGCAACTTAGTGGACTGTACAGGCAGCAGTGCCATTATGTATTAAAATTGTTTCATCATTATAGTGAGAGTATGCTGTTTAAGGTAAGTATTTGGAGAGTATGACATGGTGAGCACAAAGTCTTAAGCTAGTGATGAAGATATACAGGACTAGGATTGGGTAAGATGCTGTTTTAGCAGTGATTTAAAAGTAATGAGTTTGTTGGAGAGTTTTATTTGGGTGAGGATACTACCCCAGAGTTTAGGTGAAGGAGTTCAAAGATTACATTGTTATTCCTAGCACAGAACACTAAGAGGCAGCAGTCACCACTCAAAGTCTGTAGAACTGTTAAGTAGAGGAACATAGATTTTTATCTGTCAGAGTAGCTAAGGGTACTGAGAACTGAGATCTTTTTTGGTGAGGAACTTTTGAGATCACTCATGTTAGTTTCTTAGCAAGGGATGTGCCTCAGGGTCATTACATTCAATGACCGGCCTAATAAAGAAGGAGTAACTGTAACGTCTCTGGACCTTGAGGAGATGCCACAAAGGATACGTTGTAGTGAAAGACCCTGGATTACCAGGACAGGCTTGACACCCTATCTCTGTACTTGGTCTCTTACATGGTCTCATCTGGAGATTTATGTCTGGCTTCCTGTGTCATTATGGACTCTACTCTCCCTCATCTTTTGCATTTCCTCAAGATCGACAACTCCACAAATACCACAACTAAGAACATGCATCCCCAATCAGTGCATCTCTGGAATAAATTACCCATGAACATTAAGCAAAGTGGTACCCCTTGTCCTACAAATTAAGCCTTGATGATTGGATATGTGAAAATTCATCCCTGGATGAATCTGCTTTGGCATTTAAGACATGCGGGACAACTTGAGAGGGTCACCAACAAGGTGCATATGTTCTTTTGACTCATTTGCCTTGTAATTCCTACAATTATATGTGAAAGCAGAAAGGTTTTCTAACTATTACAGAGATATCATGGGTAGTCTACTATCAACACAAGTCTCTGATTCTGTCAGACTTAAGGCGATTGTTATCAACATGGTAAGTGGTAGTGACATTAGATTTACCAAAGACAATTATGCTGCCTTTCTTGTCACTGAGAGTAAGACCATGATTAGCAGACCAAACAACTGTTTGCTCAAGCCCTTGCTGGAGAGTATTAGAATGGGATTTGATAAACACCCCCAGTTTGCAAGCTTCTCCAAATTTGGTTTGTCACATGATATCAGCTGTTATATCACAAAATTATATGCAAATGAGGACACTACTTAGGGCAAAAACCTGTGAGTTACTACTGGAGATATTATTTTATTTAGTGCAAAGACTAACTTTAACTGTATGGGTTTTGTCAAATAGCCAGTTATTATTCAGTGCTTATATATATATATATATATATATATATATATATATATATATATATATATATATATATATCAAAATACTGAATTTCATTTGACAGAGACCACAATACCTAATTTTAAAAATACCAAAAACTCATTTGACTGAGTCTCATTATACTGAAAGCCTACAATGCTGAATTTCAAAATACTGAATGTTAAGCCATAGACATGCACAATTACTACACCAATTACTAACTCTTTCCAAAACTTAAAAACTACTTTCTTACCCACTTAACAGAAACCAGACAATATAAAACCAAACTAGGTGGGGGGGATATGCCCCCCACAACCCCCTAACTATATATACTAACTCCAGGATCACACTACAGTGGGGAAAATGGCATATACCTTTTACTTACCTTACAGTACTCTATACACTGCCACTACTGCCAGGAGCGCAGAAAACATCCACCATATTACTTTAGATACTTCCCATTTTTTATTTTTATTTTGTTTTATTTGACATTTATTAATCAGGTTGGTCAAACTGAGCCAGGAGCCCATTTTCAGTGGAAACCCAAGGAGAAAAGCTCCAGAATAACTACATTACATAAAATATATATATATAAAACTACATTACATAAAATTCAAAGTAACATAGCATGCTATATTTTAAGTTATATATAGTAATACAACAAGGAATAAACAAAAATCAGGATTGAGCAGCACAATACAGTTAACAAAGATTACAGTTATAAGAAAGTGGCATCTTAGACTGTGATAAAGTATGTATGTACAACTGAGTCTAGGAAAGTATAAGAAGAGAGGAGGAATAGAGTCGCTGGAACTCTAATTACAGAAAATATAATATTATACATAGAAATAATTAAAAAATACATATATACAAACATTTATACCAAATGAATAGATGAAGTGGAAATACTTGATATGAGATATTATCAGTAAAGTAGATGTGCCTATAATGGGAGATTGAAAGGGAAAGTAACTGAGAAGATGTTATGGAGGGAGAGAAGTGAGTTGAAAGACATGAGGCAAGGTCAGAAAGAAAGGTGGGGGAAGGTATGCTCCTGGCAGGGACAGATCCATGTGCTTAAGAGGAAGAGTTTTAGTTGCTTTTTGAATTGAATAGTATTTGAGGTGCTTTTGATGTTGTTAGGAAGTTTGTTCCAGGCTAGAGACACACTGTGGTTGTAGAGAAGTTTACATATATTTTTTGAGGTCGATGTATGTCAAGGAGTTGTTGGTCAGAGCTTCTGAGAGATCTGGTGGGGGTGTAGAAGGAAACTAGTGAAGAGAGGAAGGGACAGGCAGTAGGTTTGTATAGGATTGTGTGGGTCATTAAAATCAAAAGAGACATACCCACATTTAGAAACACTACAACACTACTTTCTATGTTACTATCGGTATTCTGACAGTCGGCACTTTAAGTTACAGTCATTTTTTTTTATCACAAGCATGTCACAGGTGAAGGGAAACACACATCATGTCTATGGCTTAAAATTTAGCATTTTGAAATTCAGCATTGTAAGCTTTCAGTATAGTGAGACTTAATCAAATGAGTTTTCAGTATTTTGAAAATTCGGTATCGTGGTCTCTTTCAAATGAAATTCAGTATTTTGAGTCTTCAGTCATGTGAAGTAGATATGGTTTACTATCAAAATACTGAAGCACACCTTACTGTGTATCAGAAGGTTGAAGGTAAGGGTACAAAAAGGCAAAACTGCAAACGCAGATCCTGTCAACTCCGAGACGTTGGCACCTAAGTTTGTGGCCACAGTTTTCAGATTTGGCGTTAATTGCATTGCACTACAGTGGAGATTGGGAAAATTACCTTTTCCTCACTGTAGTGAGATCTTGGATTTAGAATATATAATTAGTAGGGGGGGTGTGGGGGGCACAGCCTACCACATGGGGGGCCAGGGGGGCTTGCACCCAGCAAAACAGCAGACATGTATATGCATTTTTTCCAGTGTTTTTTTGGATGGTGAGTGGTGCATTATGTGTCGAATGTCAATTTTTTCCTTCCGAAAAAAATCAACATTCTGTGCAGTCGGAGTGACGGTATTCGTGGTTCCAGTTTGGGGATGTGAATATTTGTGGTAAGTGCTTTCATTGTTTTGATAGTAAACCACACACGCGCACACACACACACACACACACACACACACACACACACACACACACACACACACACACACACACACACACACACACAAATATATACATAGATAGATAAATAGATGTATAAGGGTCTACTTCTGTTGACCTAAATTACACTCTTCCAAAACTGAAATCAGTGAGATGAATCTGCCAAAACTGCAGTTTAATGAAACTACAAACTACTTAACGATGAAACACTGAACATCAGATATTAAACCCCTCTACAGATACTCTACACATTTTAAAATTTAAAGTGAAAAACTTACCTTTATTGATGTTTTTAAATGGGGCAAGCCCCCCCCTCCGGCTCTGCTCTCCACACCCCCAGCACATTTTATATACCAACTCCAAGATCGTACTAGAGTGGGGAAAAGGTAAGTTCCAGAAATATGTTGAAAGTTCCTTGTTTGGTGTTTCATCATTCAGTAGTTTGGAGTTTTGTTAAACTGTAGTTTCGGCAGATTTGGCTTGCTGATTTCAGTTTCAGTAGAGTGTAATTTTGGTCTACAGAAGTAGACCCGTATACATATATATAGTCACCTGGAATGTGGAAACCCTGGGATTGGCAATCCAAATCTGGTGGGTTACCATGGTAGTCCACCAGGACAAATGTAAAAGTAGAAGTAGGGTATACCAGACTGTAACAGTTCAGATGAAAGATAATGGGCAGGATTCACAAAGGCTTGCATGGAGTCTAAGAGTAGTGTAAGACTCCATGCAGCCTTCGCGATCCAGGAACAGCCCAAAGTGCGTGTAAGAGACCAGCTAAAACGTCTCTTACACGGAGTGGGTGTGGATAAGCTAATCACCTCACTTGCAGCCGAATAGCATGCAAATGAGGTTGATTAGCGATCCAGGAAGCCCAAAGCAGCCCGTGTAAGAGCCGTTTTAGCTGCAGAAATGTACTCAGTTGACAACTGAGTACGTTTCTGCAAAAAACACAATGGAACAATGTCAGCTCCAAATAAAGGGTGCATATGTGTCAGGCAGCATGCCAATGGCCAAATATGTGGCCATTGGCAAGGTACCCCCATGCAAATATGAGAACGCAGCGCAGCCCCGCGCAAACGGGCTGCGCTATATAAAAACATAAAATGAAGGTTATAAACCCACAAATGTGGGTTTTATGCAATACATGGATTTACAATGCAGGGACCAGCAGACCAAAAACAACATGGCCACCGTTTAGTGGTTGCTAAGGGGGGAAGCTGAGTCTAAGAGATGTAACTAAGCATTAGTAGGCAATCTGATGCAAATGAGTGTTAGGATACTGAATTCCACTGTCACATAGTAAATGAGCACATTCTGAGTAGTGTAAGAGATACATAAGGGGGAGGAATAGAGTAGGAGATAGGTGACATTACAGGGGGGGAATGGCAGAAAGAAATGCAGTTCATTGGAGGTCAGAGTTACATGACAGATGTCAGACACATATCATGGAAAGAGGAGTGCCACAACATAAGCATGGGAAAGTCAAGAAATGTAAGGTGTACACTGTTGCCTACACCAAAGTTTCTTGCTGGGCGTGCATGCGCACGTGTGCACACCATGAAGCGCGAGTAAGACAGTGTGCGCACATGTAAGGCAGACTGAGCATGTGGGAGCGTGTTGTGAGATGTTTAACACTGTTTGCATGGGTGTGCGCGTTTTAACCCGAATAAGCAGATTCTGAACTGTGTAAGCATGTGTGCGCGCATGTAAGCCACTGTGAGCGTGTTTCTGCTAGTATGCACGCTGCTCCCACCCCGAGGAAACAGAAAGGAAAAAGGAAGCAACAGAATTAGTAGGAAGCTAGCAGGGAATACTGCTGGAGCTAACAGGTGAAAACAATTAGAAGCAGGCAATTACACAGGCAGAACAGTAGCTCAGCCAAGCACTTAAAACTCTGCAAACAGCAGTGCAAGACGTTTCTCTCAAGAGACACTGCAAGACAGGAGTAAGCTATTAGAAGTGAAAACTGAAAAAGCTGAACTCAGAGCAGAAATGTTAGGGGCTGCCATAGCTGTCATAATGAGACATAGGCAACTTGCTGTGGGTGGTGACAATGCAAATGGTGCCAGACAACCCACAGTGAGGAGACGGAGAAGAGTGTACAGGCTCAGGGTCACCTACCATGGGTTACATGAGCTGGAGATAGTAGAGCGCTATAGAGTGGACAGAGAGCTCCTGCAGCAAATAGTGGAGCTATGCAGGCCATGCCTCACACACAGAACCAACAGAGGGGAACCCATCCCAGTGGAAACCAAGGTATGTGTTGGCATAAGAATACTAGCAACAGGTACCTTCCAGAGACCAACTGATGATATGATGGGGATATC
>NC_056733.1:1063489821-1063592321 GCF_019279795.1 Protopterus annectens
AAATAAATTTCGTGAGTCGGGAAAGGCCAGTTTAGGGAATATTTTTAAATTTTCTTGTTTTTGGAAACCCCCAAAACACCCCCCAAAACCCCCAAAAACCACCAAAACCCACAAAAAACCCACTTTAATAAAATTTTAAATAGGTGGGCAAACCCCCTAAATTAACTTTAAAACGAAATGTAATGAATTAAAACTGCGTTTAAGAAATTTTAAATAAACACTAAATCGTATTAAATCTCAAATTACATTTTTTTAAAGTAAAAAACCCTTTTTGTTTTTTTAAATCTTTTTCTTTTTTTAAACTAAGGGGGGAAAAAAAAGAAAAAGGGGAATTTGTTTGGGTTTTTCATTCAGTTTTGGGTTTTTGAAACTTATTTCAAGGCTTGTATTTTTTAAAAGAAATGAAATCTCAAAGATTTTATTTTAAAAAGTATAAAAAATTGGAAACCCTGGGATTGAAATCCAAATCTGGTGGGTTACCATGGTATCCCCAACAAATGTAAAAGAAATATACCAGACTGTAAAGTTCAGATAAAAGATAATGGGCAGGATTCACAAAATGGAGTCTAAGTAGTGTAAGACTCCATGCAGCCTTGATCCAGGAACAGCCCAAAGTCCGTGTAAGAGACCAGCTAAAGCGTCTCTTACGGGGTGGAAAAACTAATCACCTCACTTGCACCCGAATAGCATGCAAATGAGGGATTGGGATCCGGGGCAAAAGCCCAAGACCCGTTTAGCTGCAGAAATGTACTCAGTTGAAAATGAGCGTTTCTCAAATGGACCATGTCAGCCCCAAATAAAGGGTGCATATGTGTCAGGCAGCATGCCAATGGCCAAATTTTGGGGCCCAAAAAATGCAAATATGAGGCGCACCCCCCAAGCGGGCTCGCTATAAAAAAATTGAAGGTTATAAACCCACAAATGGGGGTTTTTTGCAATACATGGATTTACAATGCGGGGAAAGCAGACCAAAACAACATGGCCACCTTTTGTGGTTGCTAAGGGGAAGCTGAGTCTAAGAATGTAACTAAGCATTAGTAGGCAATCTGATGCAAATGAGTGTTAGGATACTGAATTCCACTGTCAAAACAAATGAGCACATTCTGAGTAGTGTAAGAGTACATAAGGGGAGGAATAGAGTAGGAGATAGGTGACATCACAGGGGAATGGCAGAAAGAAATGCAGTTCATTGGAGGTCAGAGTTACATGACAGATGTCAGACACATATCAGGGAAAAGAGGGTGCCACAACATAAGCATGGGAAAGTCAAGAAATGGAAGGTGTACACTGTTCCCTACACCAAAGTTTCTTGCGGGGCGTGCATTTGTACCATGAAGCGAGTAAGACAGTGGGGGTGTAAGGCAGACTGAGCATGGGGGAGCTGGGGATGTTTAACACTGTTTGCATGGTGTGCTTTTTAAAATAAGCAGATTCTGAACGTTAAGCATGGGGCATGTAAGCCACTGTGGCTGCGGGGTTATGCCTGCCCCCCCCTGAGGAAACAAAAAGGGAAAAAAGGAAGCAACAGAATTAGTAGGAAGCTAGCAGGGAATACTGCTGGAGCTAGCAGGTGAAAACATTTACAAGCAGGCAATTACTCAGGCACAATTGTTCCTCACCCCAGCACTTAAAACTCTGCAAACTCCAGTGCAGGATGTTTCTCTCAAGAGACACTGCAAGACAGGAGAAAGGTATAAGAAGAGAAAACTGAAAAAGCTGAACTCAGAGCAGAAATGTTAGGGGCTGCCATAGCTGTCATAATGAGACATAGGCACTTGCTGAGGGTGGTGACAATGCAGATGGTGCCAGACAACCCACAGTGAGGAGACGGAGAAGAGTGTACGGGGGGTCACCTACCATGGGTTACATGAGCTGGAGATAGTAGGGCTATAGAGTGGACAGAGACCTCCTGCAGCAAATAGTGGAGCTGTGCGGGCCCCCCTCACACACAGAACCAACAGAGGGAACCCATCCCAGTGGAAACCAAGGTATGTGTTGGCCTAAGAATACTAGCAACAGGTACCTTCCAGAGACCAACTGGTGATATGATGGGGATATCACAGGCATCAGCCCCCAGGGTACTGCACCAGTTCCTGGATGCCATGTCAGCACATGTCGGTGATCATGTATATTTCCCCAATGCCCGTGAGGTATTGGCCAGCAATATGTCTCTTCCAGCAAATAGCGGAATACCCTGAGGTAGTGGGTGCAATAGACTGCCCCAATGCATCAAAGCACCAGCCGGTGAGCGGGTAGGGCCTACTTTAAACCCCAAGGGCTTCCCTCCATCAACTGCCAGGTCTGTGTGATCCCCAGGGCATGATAATGTATGTCTCTACTCGCTCCCCTGGGAGCTACCAGCATTCCCACTTCTGGCTTTTGGGCCCGCTGTACCAGACATTTGCCAATGGGGACATCCCACGGACACCTAGTGGGGATGCAGGTTATGCACTGGAGCCGTGGCTGATGACACCCATCAGAAAGCACACACACCTGAACAGGAACGCCATAATGAGGCCCGCACAAACACGTAATGTAATAGGTGTGTTTGGGCTGCTCAAGTCACGGTTCGGTGTCTGGACACATCTGGTGGAGCCTTGCAGTACACCCCCTACATGTACCCAATTTGCCAGGGTAGGTGCTATGCTACAAAATATGTTTTGGCGAAAACCTCTGCAGCAGGCCCAGCATGGGGCGGGGCAAAACACCCCCCCACCATTGCCAGGGCCAAAAGGCAGGCGTGACTCAGGAGGAACAACCTGAGCCTCCCCCAGTAGGCAGAAGGAGGTGCCCAGTATGGGCCTTGGCAAAGAGGCAAGGCATAGCACATACACTGGCTCAGTAGGAACCCTGGGAATGATACCCACTTGACTCACTCAAATAATAACAGGTATGCCTAAAATGACATGACCTGCTCACAAACATGTACAGGAGTGTAATATGTGCATCTGATAGAGGCAGCCCTGCAGCACCACCTGAGGCATGAATGCCATGTGTTAAGTAATGTAACACCATGTACTATATGCACACCTGAGGCCCCTGCCTAACATCCTACCCTCACCAAGCATCATGCCACAATATGACAATGAGATGATCAAGTGCAAAAATTTGGGGAATTTGCAGTTAGTAAAAGGGGGATCCAATGGGGCCAGCCTGGGATGACATGCTGAGCATGACATGATGCTCCACCTGCTGGGGACGGGGTGCACCTATCAGTGCAGGCCATGGATACTGGCAAAGGCTGTTGTTCCCCACAGGTGCCCTGAATGGGGGCTCAAAACAAAAACCCCACCTCCATAGGTATCAGAAGGGATAAGAACCTAGATGTAATGCTACCCAATGCCAGAAGTCTAAACACCAAGATGCATGCAGTCTAAACTCACCCAGTATGGAGAATGTTGATATCTGTGCTGTAACAGAAAACTGGGTCAAGGCTAAAAAGCACCCTAACACTACCAGGTTACACCTCATATTGTGCTGTACAGCCTCAAAACATGGAACAAGCTAAAAAAGGAGGGTGACTAGCAATAATTGTCAAAAACCCCCCCCCATGTTGGTACCACAACAAGAAGCAGCATGGACTAGCCATGGTCAAGTAACAGTGGCTAAAACTGCCCCCAGTTTATAGCCTGCTACAGACTACCCCCCAACACCAGGAACTGCACCTGGCCTATGTTGGAATACATGAATATATCAAGTCCTCCAAACCACATTATTTTGGGGGAAAAATACCCAGACATAGACTGGGAGCATTATACTAGCTCCAACACTGTAGGACAAAAGTTCATAGAATCCATAAACCAAAATGCCCAGGAACAAGTACCACTCCCACAAGAGGGTAAGCATACTGGATGTGATAATCAGCAACATGGGTACTGGATGGCAAGATGAGAAGTGTATTGCTCACTGGTAAGACCAGACCATAGAGTAATCACACTGGATATACACATCCTGACCACAGTCCCTGGCCAGAAAACCACAGTGAAAAACATGTGTAAAGAAAAATTTGCACTCCTCCAAACTGATGTGGAATCCATTAAAGGTCCTGTGCAGGTGCAAAATATGGGCCACACCTCAGAACCTGTTATACAGGCATTCCATGAACACTGCCAGGAATGCTTGGATTATGCAATCCAAATTTAAAACAAGACACAATGCCATACAGGGCATCTGGCATGGTGGCCCCAGCCATAACCAAACCATGCAAGAGAATGAGGAAGCTACTACATGATAGAGCAAACATAAAAAAAGAAGTAATCACTGATCAGTAGTATGGCAATAAAATATGTCCACACATCCCACTAAGGCCAGCTACAACAAGTTGAATCTGTGAATCTTGAGGCAATGTTACACCTGAAAAAAGACAACCCCAACTCCCCAAGAAATACAAATATATGTGAGAGATGCAACCATCTATCCAAACGGGAGGCTGAGCTCCTCAACTCAGTACTCCCAAAACTAGTCAGGAGGAGAAGGTAACCCACACCCCCAAAACCCCGTCCCACATAGACCTATCACAACTGCAAACCAAAGACATAAACACAGAAAAACATTCCCGGGGGAAAATTACAACACACCAACAGAGGCCTCCAAAGCAGACACCCAATCAAACAACCTCCAAACATAGCACATGCAACACATAGTACACAAAGCTGGTGTGCCAAACAGTCACAGGCCAGAAGGAGAAACAACATGCCTGATACAGTTGTAATAGGTGACTCCATAGTAGACACACCCGTCCCCACCAGACTGAACAAGGGAAAGGGTACAGTAAGCTGCCTGTAGGCTGCACAAACACATAACACAAGTATGCAGGTCACCCCAAAGCAAGTAGAAATATGATGCAGTCATAGTCCATGCTGGTGTGAATGACCTGAGATGTACCTCCCCGGACTACATGAAAAGAGACATAGATGAGCTCTTATTATGTAGTCCAGGCCCATGACCGTTTGCAGCATCCTACCCTCACCAAGAATGATGCCACAGTACAAAAACGAATGATCAGTTTAACAAGTGGCACAATTACTGGTGTCATTCCAAGGGGATCCCAAAGTCTGTCTGCTTGGGATGTCATGCTTGACAAGCCAGCTGTTCCAGGGATGGCTTGCACCTGTTACCCCCGGGCGTCTGGATATTGGATAAGGCTTTGCCACCTCCATAGAGCCTTTTAGGCAAGGCTGAAAAGACTAACCCACCACCCTAGAAAACATAAGTGGAAAGCAACATACGGGTAATGCTGAACGATGCCAGATGTGTAAACCTCAATATGCATGCTCCCCAGGCCATCCCAGTATGGAGAACATCGATGTCTGTGCAGTGACAAAAGGGAAGCCTCCTGACAGCACACCAGCACTACCAGGTTATACCACATATCATGGTTATGGCCCCAAAACCTGGAACAAAACATAAAAGGAGGGGTATCCATATTCAGCACAGACACCCAATAGGTAACTGACAATGCACAAGGCATTGGAGTCCACCCATTTCAACTAACCAGGGAAAAATGCTGTACAGTCTGTAGCATGCTACAGACCACACTCTCCCCACAGGAACCCCACCCAGCCATCCTGAAGACACTGGACAGTATGAATGTCCCACCAAATAAAAAAAGGTTTTTCCACATAGGTGGTAAACCATTATGTATGGAAGGAGTAAGCAGGGACCTAGGGACACAAGTGGACAGTAACCTGTTATGTGACACTCACGTTGCCAATGTGGCTAGGAAGACTGTCTATATTGGACACCCTATCATGAAAGGATTCACATCTACCCAAAAGAGGTCATTGTGCCCCTATACTGTTCTCTTATCAGACCCATAATCTAGTACAATGCCTCATTTGGGATGTTTTCCTGACACCTGCAGCAGTTAGAAAGACCTCAAAGGTACCTCACCAAGAGGATAAAGGGTCTCAAATATATGTCATATGCTGCCTGGCTGTAGACACCCCAGCTGAATGCAGTCACATACTGCCTACACAGAGGCATTGTATGGCTGTTGTACAAGGCCATGTCCAACACAGGAGTAATGGACATGCTCCACCCCAGAAAACTCAAAGCCATAGCTGTGAGAGTGAGAGATGTCAACCTCAACACATAATGAAATAGGATGTGCTGGAGGGACAGATACATAACCCAGAGGCTCCCCACCCTGGAACAGAATCCCACTCCATGTTAGGCAGAGCCCCCCACTGACACTCATCAAGAGGAAACTTGCCAAGTGGATGGATGATCGTAGATTACACTGGGGGGCTTCACTGTGTCACTCCAGACAGAGGCACAGAAAGCAAATCATAAATGGCCATAATATTCACATAGCAAGGGGTGGAAAGCCCACACACCTCTAGGCTTACAAATGCCCTAGGGTGGATAGCCTAGTATGAACCTATGAACCTATGAAGATACAAATTGTACAGGACACTAAGGATAATCCCAAGGCTTTCCCCAAATGATGGTAGGAACCTGTTGGGAATTCACAGATATGCTCTGAATCACACAAATATTACAAACAACATACCAAACACACACACATATTGCCAACATACATCTTGACAGGATGCAAAATATCTATCCAGCAGACTGCTGGCCCCCTGACATTGCAGATGCTGAGGTAACAGCCAGCATCTACAAAGCAAAAAACACAGCAGCAATGGTATGAGATGGTGTCCTGGGCTGAGTCCAACATGGACTCCAAGAAGAATGGAATGCCAAATCACACTACTGCTCAATGTCAGCCTTACCACAGGATATGTACCCAAAGAGCAGTGTACAACAACAGTGGTCCTTCTCAACAAAGGTGTTGCCTGAATGGATACTGAAAACTACCACCCCAGAATCCTGAAAGCTTGGTCTGCACAGCTATGGAAAGGATCAGCATGAAGACATAAAGATATTGGGGACCTACTGGGGCCCTACCCAGTGTGGCTTTCTTAAGTGCAGATCCTGCCCCTAAACATGTTTGACTCATTTGGTCATTAAGGTCATTGATGAGGGCAATGTGGTCCACACAGCTAGCTGGACCTTGCAAAGGCTTCTGTTCAATACCCTACATGTTCTTTATAGATTTGCTCACCTGCTTAATTATAATCCCCTATGTCAGTAGAGGGTTGCAAACCAGACCAAGGACAGAACTGACATGGTCAGACATGCTGCAGCCATGTCAGACTACAAACCAGATATAACTGGCATCCCACAAGGCTTGGTCCTGGGACCTCCCTCGTTTGGTATATATGTCCCATAGGTACAGGCCAACATGGAAGGACTGTGTCTGAACATGTTTGCAGAGGACTACAAACTGCCCACCATATCTGACCCTCCAGCTGACACAAGCATCCCACAAAGGGCCACATAGAAACAGACAACTGGTGCCATAGCCATGTCAGCAAGCTAATTGCAGAAAAGTGTATAGTCAACCCCCGTGGATATACAGTAAGTGCCCACCAATTACCACATAGGTGTTAACCCATTAATTTTTAAAATGTAATGAGAGACCTGGGGACACAAGGTGATAGATATGCTGCATTGGACAAACATGTGGCTGTAGTGTTTACAGAAACATACCATATACCCACCTAATCATGAAGGTTGTCAGATCTAGATAAGGGGGGGTCATTGTGGCTCTGCAGTCATCCTTCATCAGCGTTACAATTGACTACAATAGCCCCTGTGGGATGTACCTCAGCAGACACCTCCATCAACTGTAAAGTCCCCAACAGTACCTCACCAGGAGTATCCAAAGAGCCTTTTTGAAAAAAAAGAAAAAGCCCCCCCCCTTTTTGTTTGCCCTGGAAAAATTAAAACCCCCCCCCCCCCCCCCTCCCCCCCCCCCCCCCCCCCCCCCCCCCCCCCCCCCCCCCTCCCCCCCCTCTCCCCCCCCCCCCCCCCCCCCCCCCCCCCCCCCCCCCCCCCCCCCCCCCCAAAAAAAAAAAAAGAAAAAAAAAAAAAAAAAAAAAAAAAAAAAAAAAAAAAAAAAAAAAAAAAAAAAAAAAAAAAACAAAAAAAAAAAAAAAAAAAAAAAAAAAAAAAAAAAAAAAAAAAAAAAAAAAAAAAAAAAAAAAAAAAAAAAAAAAAAAAAAAAATTTTTTTTTCCCCCCCCGGGGGGGGGTTAAAAAAACCCCACCTGCCCCCCTTTTTCCCAAAACCCAAAGGGGGGGGCCCCCCAAGGCCCCTTTGGTTGGCCCCCTGGAATTTTTTTAAAAAAAAAAAGCCCCTGGTTTCCAAGCTTTTTTTTGGAAAAAAAAAAAAAAACCCAAAAAAAGGGAAATACCTAAACCTTTTTAAAAAACATATTTTTTTCCCTTTTTGGCAAAACCCTCCCAACTTTTTGGTTTGGGGGAAGGACAAACACACTCTCCGACTAGCATTAGAAATGGCCTAGGGCACATCGCTAGTGTTTGCAAATGTACACCTGTGTTGTGGAATACACTACCAATGTTGGACAAGCCTGGTTTAAGTAGTTCATATCTGAACATAATGCAACATGGTCAGATGTGCACAACTGGCCCCTAACCAGGCTGTTGTGCTCACTATGGAAATGTAAAGCAGTGATAGGACTAAAGCCCAGGATACTGTCCACCACAGTCAAAGTACTGAACCAGTACACTATCTTGGTACTACAGTGTTAGGTCAGTATGAAAGGATGTTGACAACTGTATGCAAAGTATCCCATGCAAACCCTGCAGGCACAGTATAATCCCTGTTGTGTTCACACACAAAGCAGTCGGACAGTAATTACACAACATGACACACAACACACAACCATAAACGGCAGATATTTGTTGAAGTTCACACTCATCCACAAATGTGGTGGGCTGCAGAGTTCAACATATGAAAAGCTCACACTGGGCATGCTCACACACTTTATAAATGAGACATATGCCAGACAACATGCCATGGGAAGGCTGAACTGGGCATGCTCACACACTTAGGCCAAATCTCAGTTTAGCAGTTGGCCACACATATCTGGTATTTGTACGTGTTATTCCAGGAACCAACCACATTACAGCAATCTGCCCAGTGCACACAGTTAAATGACTACAGAGACATACGTGATATAGTGGATCCCTCCCATATGCAAACATCTTCCACAGATACACAAGTTGTTCATACAAACAGGGAATGCTATGGCAATAAAGACCTGCAAACAGTCTATCAGCAACAAATAATGTGCATTTGACAATTAAACATATGGGTGTAGAGGTCAACACTAGGCTGTTTGCCCTAGGGAATGACAGCTTAGCCAGAGTGTGCTTGGCGTCTGCCTCCCCAGTACAGTAGTCTACTGTGCCACTGTAAAGTAGGTCACATAAGGCACCGTGTGAGGCTAGTGTGCTGTGCCTCTGTCAAGCAGGGACACAGTGGAGATCCCAGGGTTTCAATTTGCTAAGCCACAGCCATGTTGTTGGTGTGTGCTGGAAGAGGGTTGCTGAGGGCGTCTAACAGTAAGTGGGCGTCAATAACAGACTGAGGGGAGCCTTATCTGCATTGTCTGGACAATTTCACTGTCAACACTGTGTCCTGATGATTATGAGGGATTGAAGTGTCGTGCGGTACTGTTCAGAGATGTCCTCCCTCTGTGGGCTACTGCTCTGCAATGTATTAGCTCACTCTGTTGGACAGCTCATATATGGCTGGTGTACATCTGACAGGTGTCCTGTTGTGGAGCAGTCATGGGTATATTTGGGATAGCATGATAAATGCAAACCTTCCACATGCTCATAGAATGCAATTGTCAAGGATTATGCAGAGTGGCCTGTATACTCCCCCAGCATGGGTCCTTTGAAGTCTTCCATCCCAGTCTTCACAAGTGTAAAGTCTGCTTTGATAAATACAGTTTGATTGCAGTGACAACCTAACCTGGGGTGGGGATGGGATATGGATGGCCAGGGAAAGGTGGGTATGGTCAGATATCAACAATGGTGGTCTACCTCTGGTGTGGAACAGTGAGTACCCATGTTGTAGATGGTCAGGTGCAATATGTATTCCCCTTGTGGCTGTGGTGAGTGGTTCTGCCATAGCACATGGACTCACAAATTGTAGTGGCTGTAGGGTAATGTTGTAGAGGCCTGAGTAGTTCCCACACACAATATGCCTGTACCTGACGTTAACAACTGGAATGGTGTATGTGAACACCTGCATATCTTGGCACTGTGCCCAGGGAAGCAAAGTGTGTGTCCTGGATGTGGGAGGGGTGGTCAGGACTGGTTGTGTTGTGTGTTACAGGTCCTGTGGTCACGAAGCATGGTATAAAACATAACCTGCCAGTGCCATGTGCATATCTGACCCTGACGTAGGTGGCTGCAAATGCATATATATGCTATCCCCCACCTGACAGGTAGTACTAGATGTACATACCTCTGTAGAAATAATGATGTCAGCACCCTATAAATACTGCAGGTTCAAAGCAGATGCCCAGTAATCTGGATAGTGCGCTCTGCTAATGCGTCCGTCTCGAGTGTCATAACATAGTTAAGTAGGGGTTTGAATCCTGGAAATGCTCAGTGTGTGTGTGCATGGGTGTGTGTGAGTGGGGTTGGTGTGTGTGCAAGTCTGTATGAAAGAAATGTCCCTTTTGGCAACTAGGAGAACACACTACAGGATGCACATTCCCCTTTCTAAACACTGATGATGTCAGCACCCTATAAGTACAGCAGGAAAAGGAAAACTCCCAGTAATGCGAATAGCGTGCTCTGCTAATACGTCCATCTCGAGTGTCATAACATAGTTAGGTAGGGGTTTGAATCCTGCAAATGACAAGTGTGTGTGTTTGGATGAGGGGGGTTAGTGTGTGTGCAATTCTGTGTGAGGGAAATGTCCCTTTTGGCAACTAGGAGAACACACTACAGGATGCACATTCCCCTTTCTAAACACTGATGATGTCAGCACCCTATAAGTACAGCAGGAGAAGGGAAACCTCCCAGTAATGTGAATAGCGCGCTCTGCTAATGTGTCTGTCTCGAGTGTCATAACATAGTTAGGTAGGGGCTTGAATCCTGCAAATGACAAGTGTGTGTGTTTGGATGAGTGGGGTTAGTGTGTGTGCAATTCTGTGTGAGGGAAATATCCCTTTTGGCAACTAGGAGAACACACTACAGGACACACATTCCCCTTTCTAAACACTGATGATGTCAGCACCCTATAAGTACAGCAGGAGAAGGAAAACCTCCCACTAATGCGAATAGCGCGCTCTGCTAATGCATCCATTTTGAGTGTCATAACATAGTTAGGTAGGGGTTTGAATCCTGCAAATAGCAAGTGTGTGTGTTTGGATGAGGGGGGTTAGTGTGTGTGCAATTCTGTGTGAAAGAAATGCCCCTTTTGGCAACTAGGAGAACACACTACAGGATGCACATTCCCCTTTCTAAACACTGATGATGTCAGCACCCTATAAGTACAGCAGGAGAAGGTATGTGGCATGGACAATGACTGAGTCATATGTGTCCATGCCTCTGACTGACCTGTATGCTTGTGTTATGTGGTGGACCATAGTGCCCCACGGGCATATCACTGTGACCTTCACCTTGTCCAGCCTGGTGAGCGTGACCTCACTGTACCGGACAATAAAGGTACCTAACACAACTGTGGCAGGTGTGTTGTCTAGCCATACAGGCTGTGACTGTTTGGCACACAGGATTTGTGTGCTATGTGTTATGCGTTATGTGTTCTGGCATAATGTATGCCTGTGTGCCAGCTACAGAGGTGTCTGCCACTCAGGCAGGATGCTATTCTTAGGCTTCACGAATGGCCCAGTGTGTTCATGTGCTTGTATTGCTGCCAGTGTAGGTCTACATCAGACTGGTATTGTAGTCACTGTATTATTTCATGCCACCTGACAGGTTATGTAAGTACTGGGTTCAGAGTGCCTAGTCCCCAGTTTGGCTATGTGGTTCCATCTCATACATGTGTTGTACGTCCATGTGTAGGGGAGAGGGTTGACTGTGTACATGTGGCAGCTGTGACATTGCCACATGACCCACATATTCCACAACTGTACCATAGAGGTGACTGACAACTGACCTTTGCACATGCTACCATAGTATCGTGATTGCCATGGTGATTAACAGCACATAGGGCCAATGGGGAACAAGGGACATAGGGTCATAGGTTCATAGGTTCATACTAGGCTATCTGCCCTAGGGCATTTATAAACCTAGCCAGAATGTGTTTGGCTGTCGCCATCCATTGTAAATATATCTTGCCATGCCCTTTTTCGAGGTTAGTACACTGTGCCTCTGTCTAACAGTGACACAGAAGTGATACCCGGGGTAAACCTACAATGTCCCATCCACTCATCAAGATTCCTCTTGAAGAGAGTCAATGAGGGACTCTGCCTAACCTGGACTGGGATTTTATTCCAGAGTGAAGTGAGCCTCTGGGTTATGAATCTGTCCCTCCAGCATGTCCTATTTATTTCAGTGCTGAGGTTCAAGTCTCTCAAGCGTGTAGCTTGATGGGATTTGGATATTCTCAGGTGCAGCATGCCCATTAATTCCGGGTTTGACATGGCTTAGCTGGGGTTTCTTTAACCAGTCAGCGTATGGCATCTGTTTGAGCCCTTTGATCCACTTGGTGAGGTACTTTTGGGGTCTTTCCAGTTGCTGCAGGTGTCTGGTAAGGTACATCCCAACAGGGGCATTGTACTCAATTATGGGCCTGATGAGGGATGAGTAAAGAGGCACGATGTCCTCCCCCCTGATCTAGATGTGAATCCCTTCATGATGGGGTGGTCTATATAAAATGTCTTTCTAACCACTTTGGCCATGTGGTTGTCAAATGAGAGATTGCTATCAACTTGGGTCCCCAGGTCCCTAATTACTTCTTCTGTACTTAATGGATTACCACATATGTGGCACTTTGTGGGCACTTTGTTTTTGCTAAAGGGGATGACTATACACTTTTTTGCATTCAGCTTGAGGCCATGGCTCTGGCACAAGTTGTCTGTTTCTATGAGGCCCTTTTGGAGGATGCTTGTGTCGGCTGGAGAGTCGATTATGGCAACCAGTTTGCAGTCATCTGCATATTTGGTCAGCCACAGTCCTTCCGTGTTGGCCTGTACCTCCGATAAATATATACCAAACAAGAGAGGTCCCAGGACTGAGCCTGTGGGACACCACTTGTAACTGGTTTGGAGTCTGGCATGGCTCCAGCAATTCTAAAGATGTGGGTTCTGTCCTTGAGCCAGTGTGCAATCCATCTAGTGACATAGGGGCTTATATTTAAGCTGGTGAGCTTCTCTAGACTGCCCAAGTGGGTTATTGTATCAAAGGCTTTTGCGAGGTCCAGGTAGGCTGTGTGGACCACCTTCCCCTCGTCAATGGCCTTGGTGACTGTTTCAAAGAAATCAACCAGGTTTGAGAGGCAGGATCTGCCCTTAATAAAGCCAAACTGGGTATGATCCAGTGTCTGTAGGTCCCCAATATCTTTATTTATGAGGTCCATGATGATCCTTTCCATAGCTCTGCAGACTGAGCTAGTGTGGCTTATGGGACGATAGTGTCCAGGATCCGTTGAGGCACCACCTTTCTGTAGAGGGACCACTGTTGCTGTACACCACTCTTTGGCCACATATCCTGTAGTAAGGCTGGGATTGAACAGTAGTTTTATGTTTGGTTGTTGCTCTTCTTGGAGTTCATGTAGGACACAGCCCGGGACACTGTCTGGTCCCATTGATGCAATGTGTATTGCTTTGGAGAGGGCGGCTCTTACCTGAGCATCTGAGATGTCAGGGGGGGCAGCACTCTGCTGGGATACATATTTGCCCTTTCGGTGTGGAGGGGGGTAGAAGTTTGCCCTGAACCTGTCAGCTAGAATGTTGGCAATGTCTGTGGGTTTGGTGTTTCTATTGACATTTTGGACTACCTCTGAGCATATCTGGGAATTACCACCCAGGTTCCTAACATAACTAAAGAAAGCCTTGTGATTATCCTTAGTGTCCTGTGCAATTTCTCTCGAATCTGGCCATAGACAATCCTATGAGTGCCTGTAGTTATTTGTTAATACTGATCAGTGATGCCTTCCCTTTTTGGGATTTTGCTGTATCATTTAGTAGCTTCCTCCTTCTATTGTGTAGTTTGTTTATGGCTGGGGTCCACCAGACAGGACGTCTGCCTTTGGAGGATTGGGTCTTGGTTTTATTCGGGATCACATGATCCATGCATTCCTGAAGGTGTCCACAGAATGCATTTATAGAGGAATCTGCGGTCTGGTCTGTAGTTTCCACAGGCCCGGGGGCTTTGAAGGTTTCCACCTCAGTTTTGAGGAGTGTGAATTTGCTTTAGAGAAGTTGTTCACTGTGGTGTTTTGGGCAGGGGGCAGGGTCGGGATGTGAATATCCAGTGAGATTAGTTTATGGTCTGATCTTACCAGTGAGGGATACACTTCTGGTCTGGAGCATAGAGTCCCCATGTTGGTGATGATCAGGTCCAGTATGTTTCCCCTTCTTGTGGGAGTGGTAACAAGTTGTTCCATAGCATTTGAGCTCATATATTCTAGGAATCTTTGGCCTAGGGTGTTGGAGTTAGAGTCATGCTCCCAGTCTTTGTTTGGGTAGTTGACATCGCCCAATATAATGGTGGTTGGAGAGACCTTCATATTTTCCACTGTTCTCAGGAAGGCTGAGTGCAGTTCTTGGGTTTGGGAGGGTGGTCTGTAGCAGGCTATAACCTGGAAGACAGTTTCACCCATTGTTAGTTGCACATGGATAGTCTCTGATGCTTGGTGCTTTGCCACCAACCTGGAGGTGTGGGTATCTTTGATGAATATCAATACTCCCCCTCCTTTTGTGGTTCGTTCCAAGTTTTGGGGCTGAAAAGCATGGTATGAGGTATAACCTGGTAGTGCTGGGGTGCTCTCAGTAGCCCTGAACCAGGCATCTGTTACTGCACAGATATCGATGTTCTCCATGCTAAGGAGAGTTTCGAGTGCATGCATCTTGAGGTTTAGACTTCTGGCGTTGGGTAGCTTTACTCTTAGTTTCTAATCCCTTGTAATACCTATGAAGGTGGGTTTGTCATTTGAGCCTTGCCTAACAAAGGCACTATGGGGGTAGCAAGAGCCTTTGCCAATATCCGAAAGCCCAGGGGTGACAGGTGCAAGCTGTCCCTAGCGAAGCAGGTGGTTCAACAGAAGATGAATATGTGAGGGTGTAGTGCCTGTGATTAGTTAGCAGTAGCATATATGACTGCTCACGTGGACAAATGCCAGGTAAGTCATATGCAATGTGTCACAGGCAACGTACATGTGAACAGGACAAACAGTGACATTCTGTCAAGTGAGACATGTACATACATATAGTAAGCTATGCAGATGTCACTAGGAGTCCACAGAAGCTCTGTAACTATGCATTGCAGGTAGGATCAGTATTCCAGGGTAATTGCAAGAAAACATGCATGCAAACAAAGCTACAGTAAGCAGGGCTGCATGTAGTCCATTGTACAACAAACAAGCTGTACCAATTCCAGTAGGTAACACTGCAAATATGCAGGCACTATGCACATGTACATGGAAATACACAGGTCAGATGGCTAGGGTCCAGTCTCAGCTCACACAAGTGTACAGACCATGTACTGTCAGGATGTACAATAACTGGATGGAAACCCATGTGCTCATACCTGCAGTAATACACATGTCAAATAACAGACACTGAGCCTTCACTCAGTGGTTCCATACTTAGTAGGATGTATGCTACCTGGCCTGCCACCACAGTATCCCTGACATGTATGGGGACTCTCCCTCCTGTGACAGTTAGTTTTGTGTGTTGGGGCTGTCTAGCATGGTATGAGATGTGAGCTTGCAGTGCTAGGGTGCTCCTGTGTGTCCTGTACCAGTCGTGTAGTACTGCACACATATCAACATCCTCAAACATCCTCATTGCAGAGTCCAGTGTGGGCAACATGCCACTTGCAGTTTACATGTCCATCATTGCGTATTAATACTTTCATTACCTTATCCCCTGTGCTACCTATGTATGTAGCCTTCTGTTGACATCCTTACCACCAGTATGCCAGCATATGCAGATGATACACTATGGTACTTACCATGGGTGTAGACAACAGTACATGACAATCATACCCTTACTGCATCAAGCATGCTGTGATATACCCACAATTATTTCAGCACTCAGTACTGTTAACAACATGATACTATTACTACACGTCTATGTAGTCACCCTGTGCATCAGCAACATGTTAACCTGTACCTGCACTGATGTTACAGATTGCAGGAGGTGGCACAGTCTCATCATATGCACAGGGTGTGAATTTGGTATGCCTGAGTCAGCCACCAATACCACCGATTGACATGTATGTGTATGTGTGTTGGTGAGGGACAGCAGTACAAGGTGGGGCAATGTTGATGCAGTGTGTGCATGTATGCAGTAGCCCTAGGTGTTGTTAATTCACATGTGTGTATGGATGCACAAAGTTCCACCTCATGGCTGCCATATACTGGTGTTTGTGGACAGCCACAGACTGTACCTGCCAGGTCATACAGATCAGTGTCTCTGGCCACGGACACGGTACCTGTGCTTTGCAGGGGTGCTACGGACCGTATCCAGTACCAACCCAGACTGGGTACTGTCATCAGAAGCAGGTGTTCATTGACTGGACACAGATCCCTGTCGGGGCTGGCCAGAGCCACGTGCATGTGGTCTCCTGGGGCGGTCTGATGACAGCACAGACCCAGCATTGCTGGGGCTGCTGCTGGCACTATGGGGGCGGCCGTGGCCCTGTTGTCATCCGCGACGACTGCCAGCTGCTGCTGCTGCTGGCATACGCCCACGTCGATGCCTCAACTGTCCACCATCGCCCTGGCTCATGGACATGTAGTTGTGAAACCAGTCTAATATGTCCCCACAACGTCTGTCTATGACATCAGTGAAATTACGGATGGCAGCCGCAATGTCATGCATACTGTCAGGCATGGCTGTGCGACATGCTGTCAGCTCCCTCAGACCCTGTCTGGTGTACCGTTCCATACGTGACTGTGCCTGCATGACAGCCCAAAACATAGCTGAGGTTGTAAGACCTCTGTGGGCACGTCTGACAGGGGCAGTACGCCCGCGGATGCTCCCACGAGAACCCCTGGACATCTGTCTGTGTGGTACCATCTCAGGGCCATGCCCATGGCTGCTGTGTGGGGAGGCATGTGCCACAGATACCACATTACCCTGGTCAATGCCCACTGTATGCTGTCCATCACCTAGGGACATTGGTGACAAAGGGTGTATTGGCAGGATAACTGTGCACATTGATGGGGTTGACAGCTGTGTACTGTCAATCGGCTGACCAGTGATGGACCCTGGCATACCTTCCTGTGCCATTACACAGATGTCATCATTATCAGTATCCATGGCACCTGATTCAGGTTCCCTGCTGCATGGCACCAGAGCAGCACCAGAACCTGTGGGAGGGAAACAGGAAACACAGTTTACAATGTCTACACAATATTACCAGTGTTGCACACATCCACACATGCACAGGTCCAGACATGCACACATGCGCACATGCACACATGCACACATGTGCACACATGTGCACATGCACACATGCACACACATGCACACATGCACACATGCGCACGTGCACACATGCACAGGTGCAAACATGCACACATGCACACATGCACAGGTGCACACATGCACACATGCACACATGCACACATGCGCACATGCACACATGCACAGGTGCACACATGCACACATGTGCACACATGCACACATGCACACATGCACACATACACATGCACACAGTTGCACACAATTGTACACTACTCAGTATACATGATATCAACACACAGACACAGACACACCTGCATGCATACAAAGAACACTACTAAGTGAGCCTAATATTACTATTACTATCAAGACTATTACAGGTATTGTTAATACACACTCACCAGCATGGATAGGCTGCATTGCTGTTACACCGGAGGGACCTGCAGAAGTGAGGAAACTAATGTCAGTGGGCACAACTGTGCCATTGTTACTGAGTATGATACAGGTCAGTAGTACAACAGTCGCCTTTCACAGGTCAGCTGCTAATATTGAGGATATCACACTTGCACATTAAATACTATGATGACAGCTACAAACCAAGGACACACCTCACACATGCATTAACTACCAGTGTACACAACAGTCAACTATACATATGGCATATTACCTGCACGCTCATAGTCTTGCTGCTGCATGGCTCCAGCCTCCATCATAATGCATGTCTGCTGCTGTTGTTGTTGCTGGCTGACTGGAGCCACTACACTCATGAGTAGTCCCTCCAGTCTGGTGAGTGGGGGATGTGTAGCCACCCCACCACCTGTGGCAACCTGTTGCCTGTGGATATCTGACGCACGCTGATGGACATTTCTGATTAAATCACTGCAGTGATGTCGTACAAGCTCATATGTCCTATTATGCGTGCCTATGTCATTTACCCGACGGACCAGGTCTTGCCACAGTGCAGCCCTCTCCTGCTGATTCTGGCTGGTGCGGGAAAAGAGTATTGCATAATCCTGCACCAGGCTCTGGTGTATCTCCTCATCCTCAGCTGTGGAGTAAGCTGGATTTGTGGTGAGCCATGTACCTGAAAAAGAAAATAACCTGATATCAGCAATATATGTCAGCAGAATTTGGCACACATACTACACATGCTACTCGACTGTTATGATACAACATATCTCACATATATAGCATCTGTCTGTCTATTGGTGGATACACATGTAAATGGCCAGGTATCAGTGCCCAGCCAGCAACTGTGCAACAGTACCTGGCACACTCCATACGACATACTACCAAACCCCAGCAGTCAGAACACTGATTCAGGTCCAGAGCACCTCCTCACTCTGGGGGGGTTTGTATCTAGGTACTGTATGGCCTACATCATCAACTACTGTGAGCTGACCACAAACTAATTGCCCTGGATATACATATCCCACCTCCACCACCAGCACAAGCGACTATAGTGAATAACATTTCAGATGCAAACTTTACACTTTGTAACAGGGACATGGTATACTTTCAGCCCACTGGGCCAGTGGAAGACACAACCCACAATGCTGACCCCTACACAAATGCTTTCTACGGACATCTCCGAGAATGCATGGATCATGCAATCCCATATATGACCAAGACACTCTCCACAAAGGGACAGCATCCTGTCTGGTGGACCCCAGCCATAGACAGATTGTATTACAAAAGATGGAAGCTACTGCAAGACAGAGCATAATTCCATAAAGGGAAGGCATGTCTGAGCAGAACTAGTAAGGATCTATTTTCCCTCATACAAACATCCATGAGCAGCTTTGAGAGGGAAATCAAGAGGGACACTACAGATAACCAGAAGGCCTTCTTCAGTTATGTTAGCAACCTGATCAGAATCCCTCCTCTATGCTCATAGTTAGTACACAACAACAAATAATTCACTGAAACCACAGATATTGACAACATTGTGGCAGACAGGTTCAGTGCAGGTGTCACCCCTCCCTCTCCCCCAAAATATGACATATTTATCCCAGCTGACTGTAACCTCCCTGTCATCACAGATGTCCAGGTGAGAGCCGCCCTCAGGAAAGCAGAATACACAACATGACTGGGACCTGATGGTATCCCGGTTGCATGCTACATGAACTCTGACAGGAGCTAAACACACATATAGAAGTGCTATGTAACACTAGCCTGACTACAGGATATGTACCTGTACACTGGCGCACAGCAGCAGTGGTTCCACTCCACGAAGGAGGCACCTCAACATACCAATACAATACAACACAATACAATACATTACAATACAATACTATACAATATGCTATTGCCCCTGGGACTACAGCAGCATACTGTTCTGCTACCCTGACCATTGTGACACATGTGGTGTGATGGTACCTGCTGCTGTCACACAGTTACACAGGGTGACTCATATGGCATATTACCTATCTGACTAACATTCAGCAGGGGTATGTGTGACATGTACTCATGGGGAGTCTTGCTTCTTAACACTGTGTGGTTTATTGCAGGGTATGTCTTATCTGTGGGTAGGAACCTTTACCTCCACATGTGCTCTCTATTGCAGTGGCATGGACGACACACAGCAGTCATTTAGGTTGTGGATGGTGTGAGATGTTACTATGGTTGTTGGACATCTGTCATGGGTGTGACTTACATATGTAAATCCAGGAGTGGTAACCTCTATGTGGGTAGTATGTGTGTACTCTGTGGTGTTGTCAGTCACTGTGCATTGGTAATGTGTTTGAGTGCATTGTCACAGTGTTGTACATGTCACTGTGTCCTTCTCCATATCTGTAGCTGTCATGTGAGGTACATACCATGGCAGCCATTATGTGGTGTGGACGGGTACACTGACCTACATGTCCATAGCTGACACACCATGTCTGCTGACACATACCATGTGCAGGTATTCCAGGAATAGTGTGCCACTGTGAATATCATTGGGGGACTATTGTACACATTTATGACCCTGTTCACCCCTGACACATGCAGTGGTGGGCAGCCAATCACATATCTGGTGGTTACTGGTGTAGGTGATTTGAAATGGGGTATGGTACTCCACTTTTGACACTGGTGTTCACTCCATGCCTTTGTCACCAGGCACCTGTTGCAATACATCTGTACACATGTGCCTCACTCAGAATATATATACATCTCTCTCTCTCTCTCTATATATATATATATATATATATATATATATATATATATATGTATATATATATATATATATATATATATATATATATATATATGTCTGTATACATATACATATATATATATTGATGTACATATATTGCTATAGATATGGGGGTGTGTGACACAGAGGGGGTGAGAGTGACAGGGGGGGTGGGACAGGGGGTGTTGAGGTCATCATATACAGTCATACCTGTAGATAGTCAGATCAGTCTGTCTATGTATATGTATCTACATATATCTATATCTATATCTGTATGTGTGTATTACATATATATGTTTGTACATATTCTATCTATCTACATCTGTCTATGTATTCCTACATCTCTCTCTATGTATGTATACATATATGCATATTATTTATATATATATATATATATATATATATATATATATATATATATATACATACATACATATTTTGACATACATACGTATCCATATGATAGACAGGTATATCAACATGTTTGTCTACCATACGGTATACACACTCTAACATACTGCTAAACATACATAACTGTGAAACCTACTTTGTACATTGCACTACAACCTACATTCAACCTACACTGATATGTGCACATAGATGCTCTCACATACAAATGTATGTACAGCCTTCACTGATAGTTGCTGTATGTCCCCTGCCCTTTGCACATCTTCATATACATATGGATACAGACCAATGACACATATGGAGGGTTCACAGTATGTAGACCTTTATAGTATTACTTTACATTACCTGTGTTTGTCACAGCTGCTTGTGTTGCCATCTGGTTTTGTGTCCTGCTGCTCCACTTGCCAGTTGTCAGCTTTCAGGTGGCTGTTGCTGAACAGTTTTGTTTGTGTATGTTTAATTTTGTTTTTCTCTGTCTCTGTCTCTGTCTCTGTCTCTCTCTCTCTCTCTCTCTCTCTGTCTCTCACTTCCTCCTCAGGGTGCAATGAAAGTATTGCCTGTGTGGACTGGGAGTACAGCATACTTTTGTAGGTATCTGCATGTGTCCATGTGATGGCCTCTGCACCAATTGTTAGCCAGCATTTGCTAATTGCATGCAGCCAGTTGTGTACTGATTGCAGTTCTCACTGTGATTTCAGAACAATGCTATAAAAAGGTATGTGAGATGGGCGTAGCCCTTTCAGATTTTAAGGGCAGGGACCATGCTGGTATGCTGTGGACAATGTTCTGTGAGTGTAAAGGTCGGTATCTCTCTCATATTTCCAGCTGTGTTGTAGATTAACATTCCTCCATTCATTTCTCCAGTTTCCTGTACTAACTGTGTATGTACACTGACACCTACGACTACTACTACTGTTAATGTGTGTGTGTGTGCTTTCCTTGCACTTTTGCTTGCACTTTGTTGCTATGGCTTCAATATTTGCCCTTTATAGTCACTACTTGTATGCCTGCTAGGTGTCTTGACTGTAGTGTGCTGCTGTGGCTTTCCTATTTTCCATGTACATTCACACCTTGGAATGCTTGCTATATCTGCTATGGTGTTACAGCATGCAGTGTGGTCTGGCCATGGTGTGGGCCTTGACATCTATTAGGGTATTTGAGTATGCTGCTGAGCAGGCCCCAGAGACTCTCAGGTGCATCTGTTATCTGCCTCATGGAATGGTACATATCAGTGGGGTACACCCATTAAATTGTCTGCCATGCAAGTGGTGCATACTTTCAGGACTCCATAGTTACCATTGCATGTGTTGTAACACCTTTCTGCCTACTGTTTGTACATTTCACATGGAGTCTGTGAGGCATCCCTGTAACTCATTCACTGTTGCTATGTCTAGGCTCTTAACTATTCAAATATGGTGGTGTCAGACCTCTCATGTGTACAAATATTTGCAGGTTGTCCACATTTCTGCCTCATATTTTTGGTCAATATCTCATGCACAGCTTTTTCTGGCAAATCACTCTGGGCTCAAGTCAGAATATAGTGACAAACATTCAAGTTTCAGACTTCATACCCTTCCAAACATCCCACAAAATGCAGAACCTGTTACTCTCTGAACTGTCTAAGTTTGTTGTAACATTATTTGTAATGTGTCCCAGGTTTTGGCCCTTTGCTCAACATATTTTATTACTTGGTCGGGATGTGTTCCTGTAAGAGGTTGTGGGGTATGGGCAGTGATTATCCTGCTGTGAGTATGTGTGTGGCTTGCAAGGTGCTACAATGACATTATTACCTACTAACTACCAACTAGCATGGCTGTTTCTGTTCACACACTACTATTATGGAAATCCACTAGTTTTGACAGTAATTCTAAATGACATGCTTTGTGTACTACACATCCTATATTCCCTTTACATTCATTCCTACTATTACATGATATATTTATTTTAGCACAATGTTCTTGTATAACAGTCATGGCTTAGTGGTAAGTCATGCAGACTACTGTTTCCAAGGTCCTGGGTTGGGGACTGACAGTGGGATTTTATTTTGCTTTTGAACTGACTACAGGACCTGTCAATCAGAGTGCCTAAGGCACTTTTAAGCAGTTGTAACCAGGTTAGCGCTGGTTTGCGCGGAGCTCACGCATGTGCACTGGTGTTCAGCTCCGCGCACACCCACTTACAACCGCTTAAACGTGCTTACTCTTGCGCACACCCGCGCTATTTTCTTTGAAAGAAATGAAAATGGGGAGACAGGAAAGTGGTGAAAAAGGGGTCACAAAGAGGGTAAGACAGTAGGGAAACAAGCTTGGGTTTTGCAGGAGGGATGTAGGTAAGGCCCATAGCTGCCCATTTCTTCATCAGCAACATCTGTGCATATGTTTGTAATTTGGTGTGACATTTGATACCTTCCACCCCTGAGAGAGGTGTAAGGACAACAATAATACTTGTTGTACAGCCAATTGTAATTGATAGTTTCCATGTCCGGCAGACATATGTGCGGAATGGGCAGCTATGTATAGGGCGTAATTTTTTTGTGGGTACAGAGTGCCCTTTTTTTTTTTTCAGGTGATAGTGGTATGTCAGGTGAATGAAGTCGGTATAGCTGGGGAGGTAGGTTGGGTAGGTCAACAGACAAGACAAAGAAGACGGATACAGGGGCGGTGTATGACATGTGGGGGGGGGTTACACAATTGACGGGGACGGAGGTTTGGATATCCAGAGCCCATGAGCCCACAGATGGCAACAGTGGAACTGATATCCCCACCCATGAGCAGTTGCCACTGTTCCTTCACTGCCCAGGACGGGGCTGTGCTGGGGGCTGTGTAGGCCGGGCAACAGGCATGCCCGTAAGTTGTGCCACCTGTGCCTCAAGCTGGCGTAGGGGCCCAAGAATAGAGTCCTGGATCTCCATACGCACCACAGTCCGGACGCTACGGAGGGTGAGTGGTGGTTCTCCTCCGGCCACGCTTGCAGAGGGGGGATGGGCCCCATCCCCTGCAGCGCTTCCACCCACAGGTGGCACAGGGCCACTGGAGGAGGGTCCAGACTGGGCACTAATGCCAGGTGCACTCGCCAGCTGAGGTGGGAGAGGTGGGTCCGCTGGAACCCGCCTTCCCTGTCGTCCTATGTTTTGCATTATGTCATGACAGTTTGGGTTAGTAACATACAATACCATTCGCAATTAGTTGTAACAGCATGCATTAGTATTCCCATTAACCAAACACCCAGATATTCACACCATTGAACAGCGAGCATAACACATGCATAATTTGAACAGCAATACACAGTCCAACAACATGCAGGGTTGATTGATGGCAACAGGCCATCAGGTTTGGATGTATGAACAGGGCAGATGCATCAACGGACATGCAAATATTTATGACCCAACAGGACTAATGTCCAGGGGTGTTAATTGTGATTGCACATACCAATTTCACGTGGAATGGATTATATGTGGTTATAGGGTGGGGTGAAGAAAATATTATTAACACCTTCGAATACCAATACATATGCTGTACATTTCTAATAGCTACAGATATATACACACTACTGTTCTAACTACAGTTTCCTATATGATAACTACTTCAATTTGGTGATAGGACTGTTACTGCTACATCAATATACATTTTATTGTTATTCATACACGTTCATATCTGGCTTTGTTCAGCTTCATCATCCTGCTACATTTGCTTTATATAGCTATAGACAACTTTGGATGTTTGATATTTCAGACAATCATACTATCTGCATATTGCAGACTGAGAGCAACATATCCAGATTTTGGGATACACATTCCAGCTGCAGCAACACTTTAGACACATTTCGCAGTTTGGTTCTACTTGTCACATTCAATTCATTCTGTACTGACTGCAGTATGCTTTATTCAGGGGTTATTACTACTTTATTGGTGGATTCATAACTCTTTCTCACACTCTCTCACTTGTTTTCATTTTACTATTCAGGATGGTACTTACTTCTAGGCTTTATTGACATGTTTTACCTGTAGTTATTACAATCCTTTCCAGCAGTCCCACTTCTGTCATGTTTCAGTATTTCAACAGGGATATATTTCACACATGTGATTTGCTCATCTTCTGCAGCTGTACTTTTCAGCCTGCTGCAGGTTGTGTACTATTATATTACAGGTGGGGCATCTTTATTTCAGACTTTATTTCAGACATTTTCATTTTTCTGTTTGGATTACAGACTGCAACACACTTTTGTAATCAAGCAATACTTGCAAACACTTTTACACTGTTACTTGCACATTTTATTACTTAGTGACTGCACTGCACTCTTTTGCTAACTGTCATACTTTGATATTTCTTTACAGTTACTGGGAGTGGATTACTGACCTGCCTGGTGGCGCAACCGCACCAGCCTATCACCATAGGCTCTGCGGTTCACAGAACGGACACCTGCAGCTGTAATATAAATGAAGTAATATTGGAATACACATCTCCATAATATCAGCTAATTTAATTTCTTACATACATAATTAAATGTAACTTACTCTGTAGTGGGGCGTTGGGCATTTGCCGGGCCTCCTGTATCCAAAGGTTCAATTGGTCCTGCTTGTGTCTCTTCAGGTCTGCATGGTGGTGACGGACCTGCTCACCAGTCCTTGAAATCCCTGTGGCACTGGTGAGATCATGAGCCAACTGGTCCCACGCCTCAGCCCTATATGCTCCCCACAGGACCTGGCCCTGCATGAGTTGGGCCTCATGATTGTGGACTAGGAGCCAGACCATGTATCTGGACTCCTCAATGCCCCACCTCTGTGCTTGAAAGCAACTACCCTCACCTACACCTGACATTCTGGCTGCAAGTCAGTTCTACAATTGTTTATGCTGTGTATTCCTGCCTATGGGGCTTATATATGCCATTTTTCCCTCACTTATCTGTGATTGGCCATTTTGAAATTGTATCCACTTCACAAAACCTGCTTTGTCATGCTCCACTTTCTATTCATTCCTATATATTTGCTATTACTGCATTTCTGAGTACAGCTGTCGTGGCTTAGTGGTTCAGTACCTTGACTATGGTGCATGGTATCCTGGGTTTGAACCTGGCCACTGCTTTTTATATTTTATGACTGTCTAGACAGGCTAGGGGGTGTGTCTGTGTAAAGGCAGTTTTGTTACAGCTTGCTCAACGTTGCCCATCGGTTAGCTTGTTGGTGCGGTGCGCAGCTCCGCGCAAACGGGGTGCGCTGGTTCACACCTCATTTGGCTGTCAGCACGCATATTACGCTAAGCTCAGCTAGGGTCACACAGTTTCAGCGTGTGAAACCACTGCTCAGCTACGGGCACTCATTTTGCACCTGTTAAATCACTGCTCAGCTATGGGCACTCATTTTGCACCTGTTAAACCACTGCTCAGCTACGGGCAGATGCACTCACCTTGTTAAACTGTAGCTCAGCTATAGGCACATCTGGCATTTTCTATTGTTTTGTTACCTCACATTTCTTCAAAATAAATGGACTATTTCATTACATTTTACATAAACTGTGATTTTATATGTGTACATATTTGTCAGGGACTTGTTTCGTGCTTATTTTACTAAAAAAAAAAAATTGATGTTGTGGGGGCTCGAACCATGGATGCCTGCTCTTCAGCTGATGTCTCTACTGCTACACTATTGCTTCTTGGCTTACTTTGCATATTTAGTCCTTATATGCTTTCCCACTGACTGCTAACTGTGGCTGCGCTATGGGCACGCCCGCGCAAACGAACGCATTCACGGGCAAACATCTTTACAATTTTAAAAAAAATTATAAGATGTTCATTTGTACATTTTATGTTCGTAGTCTGTGGGGGCATGTGTTGTGTTGTGTTTATTCACATTTCCATGGACTCTGTCATGGGTGTTTACTTTGGGCACTTTTACTCTTCTGGGGGCGTGTCCGCTTGCAGGGCTCGGCCTACGGACACACCCCCTACTGTCTTACATGGACAGTGTTAGCCTTAGGTGTGATTCAGCATGCTCTCATGAATATGCAGAGCATGCTGACATCACTCCATTTAACTGCAGCCTCCGTGTAAGAGTTATAACTCTTACACGGAGGCTTTGTGAATCCTGCCCAATGACCAAACATTCAATTTTGTATGAAGAGCTAAGCTTCCTGTGCTCCAGTTTAAAAGAAAATTCCATAGCAAAGAAGACTCCTTTTTTAGATCTTCATTAAAAATAATCATGATGAGTGCTTTCATCAACAACAAGACTTCTTCCAATCAAAACAGGGTTTTAAATTGCTATGAGGGGCATGGGCTACTGGTTGGGTTGATTGCAAGGGGTGTGTGTCTGTGTGCAAGTGTGTGCTTGGTGGAAAAAAATCCACCTAGTTTGCATGTGGAAGAGTGTGTGTGTGTGTGTGTGTGTGTGTGTGTGTGTGTGTGTGTGTGTGTGTGTGTGTGTGTGTGTGTGTGTGTGTGTGTGTGAGTAGTAGAAAAAAATTCACCTAATTTGCATGTAGAGTCCTAGGCTGACCACTTTCCCTAGTAAACTTTGTTTTCAAAGACTAACAATTACACGCTAAAATATAGGCTTGTATTTCTTTCCTGTTCTTATGAAAAGTAAGCAAGGAGTTAAGTCTTTTATGGGGCAATAGAGATTGGTTGGCACCATTTTATACAGAGCATCTCATATCAAAATATTCCAGTAATATGTGCCATGAGGCTTGTGCCTGCTTTTATGTGGATTTTGTAGTCATAATACCAAGCATCTGAAGGAGAGAGAAGTGTTTTCTGTGAGATAAACACTGACACTAAGCACCTTTACTCACTGCTAGTGACCTTTCAGTAGACATAAAACATGGAAAAAGCATGTTAATTCCTTTACAGGGAGTCAAGTGTGTCCCTGTAGTTAGCTGACCAGTGCTTATAGGTGACTGTTTGTGATGCTAGAAAAGTGTATGTCTTGGCCTGTTGGATACCTTGCAGATCGGTTCCTTGGAAGCTATGGTCACTTGGCTCCATTTGTGGCAGTGTGCTACTGGCTTCTACTTCTTGTTAAACATGGTTCCTATGGTGAGGATTGTGAGATACTTTCACCTCCTCATTAGTAAAACAGGTTGTGGTTGATTTTCCTAAGTTGCAGCACATTCCTAGTGGAGCAGCCTGCAACGAGTCGCAGTTTTATGTAGGTATTTAAATGATTTTGCCATTCTTGCACTCTTTTCTTCCAACAATGTATGCTGTGTTAGTCAAAACATGAAATTTAAAAGTTGTAATGCTGGATTATCTACGTTACATTTTGCAAGAGCACTCCTAGAGACATTGTGATAAATATCAGATAAGTCCTGGGAAATTCTGAACTGAAGCTTATTGATTGTCTTACCCACATTGTAGGCTAAGCATTTCACACATTTTGAGTAGTACACAACGTATACAACCATTTCTGAATTGCAGTCATATCTCTTTCTGCTTTGATATTTCTTCCCTGTATAAGCACAATGCAATTTGTTCCAACCATACATTTGCAAAAATTGCAGTTTTGGGAACCACAACAAAAAGTACCAGTCTCCAATAGATTAATTCTCTGTCATGAGACAAACATAGATAGAATGGATCTATTTGTTTACTTTCCATAAGAACTGGAAATAAAGAAAATGATTTTTATAAATACCGATAACAACTTGAAACAAGCCTGTATTTTAATGTGTCAATTGTTAAAGCCTTCGAAAACAGGGGTAGTAGGGACAGCGGAATATTTTCCACCAGCCATACACAGACACTTCTACATGCAAATTAGGTGTATTTTTTTCCAACAGCACACACGCACACTACTAAATGCAAATTAAGAGAAGTAGATCCCCAAAATGAACAGTCCTGGGACTGATCTCTGAGGGTCTTCAATGGTGACCATACCTCTCAACCTCTTAGAGCAAGAAATCTGGACAAAGCCTAAAATAATGGGGGGGGGTCAAAGGCCAAAAATAGGGATAGATTTCACATATTGCTCTTATAAACTTAGAAAGTTGATAGAATAACAGGATTTGAGATGCATGCATTTTCTGGAGGATATGAAGTCTGAAACGTATATGTATGTCATTATTTAGTGACTTCAGTCTAAAGTAATTTGCTAGAAAACCACACATTTTATTAGGAAAAGACAAAAAATCTGAGGCAAAAATCTGGAGTTTCTCAGAAAATCTGTACAGTTGAGATATATGATGGTGACTGACTGGCAAAGCAGCATAGCCTGTTTCTCCTTCCATGCTGACAAGTATTACACTCCATTAGAATGACCCAGAAACTCAGGCAATTGTTAATGTCAGTCATCTTCTGTTCATAGTGTGGCATCATCCTTGCTGAAGGTAGAATGCTGCTGAATGCCAGGCTCATATCAGCCTGGGAAACATATTCTGACAGCTCCATGATGTCTGTCTTCATTTAGACTAGGGAGGTACGTCTCAGGTCATTTACACCCACATGGACTATGACTGGGTCATACTGGTACTTGTGGTCTAGTGACTTGAGTGCATGTAAAATATGCCAGATCCTGCTCCCAATAAGCAACTGACCATGACTTTCTCCTTACTCATCCTGGTGACAGGCACATCAGTATGCCTCACAATGGAGTCTCCAATGACCAGAGTGTTGGATTGTGTGGTGACTTGTCTTATGGGCTTAGAAGTAGAAGCTCCATGAGATGTGGCTATATGGGTTGCTGTGGGTGTTGTATTGAAAGAGTGCATTCAGGGCTGCTGAGGGTATTTAATATGTGAAAGGTCTTTGATGTCTAGGAAGGTTACACTTAAGTGCATCAGCATATGTGGGTCTATGTGTTTGCTTGTGATGTGTGTGATGAGTGCAGCATGTGTACTACTGACAATCTGATTGACAATAGGAGTGCTTTTATGTGAGAACTCTGCCTCCACTGACATTGTATAAATACATGTCACATATCTTATCAAATTGTTTGAGAATTAGTTGGTTACCTGTAAACATGAAACAATTTCTACAGCCTCATGATGCCCATATCCACCATTCTGGTAACAGAGATAGTGGGAAATGTCATATCCCTTGCAAAAGGCTCCCTTTTATTGATTAGACAGTTGCTGTGAGAAATTTCAAGAGTACTTTTACAGGAAAAATGTCAGCTCAGAGTGGCTGTGTCTATAAAGGGCACAGCCAAACAGGTGAGGGGAAACTATTAAAGTAGACCCTGATGATTTATGGATGAATTATTTAGGGAGAAATTCTGAAGTTAGGTTAGGCAGTAGATAATACAGCAGTACTTACTGAAAAGAAAGAATTAGCTTTGTCAAGAATGATGGCTAGTGGGGATTCACCTAATTGACTACTACCTGGCTACTACTAGTGCTGGTCTCACCACAGCTGCATGCTGCTGGGATACAATGCCCCTTTGCTTCTTCTCTCACCAGAAGCAAAACAGTAGCACTAATTCCAAGATAACTACTGAGAGGCAGAATGTGGGCTGTGCGATGATCTGTAGTCTTACACCAGATGGTGCAGATTTTAAAGGTAAGATGGAAAATGGATTAATATCCTAACAGCTGCAGTGTGCACTAAGCAGTTAGACATGAAAGAGGGGGTAACTCAAGCTTTAATAGTCTAAGGGGAGAGCCACTAATTTTAAAACAGCAAGATAGATTTGATAGGGGTGGACACTTAGTATTCTAATTCTGCCGAATACTGTGGATGGCCACTAAATTTAAACAGCTGAAGAGGAGTGACTTCATAAAATAATGATTTTATGCTTACTGACAATAGCCAATGAAAGAGGAGAGAGAAGGAAATATGTGGTCAAATTAACATAAGGGGTGGACAACTACAGGGACAGTGTGACTCACAAGAGACAATTCTCTGGTTGCTTTCCTACCTTAAATCTGCAATAGAAAGCAGAATACAATTAAAACACAGTGTAAAGAAAATATACCACAATATGCACAATATATGAAAATAATAAAGCAAAACAAAATATAAGAAAGCAATATAGGGAACAACAAACTAACCTTCCCCACAACAGTTTATGACAGAGTCTGAGTGACCTTTTCCAGGAAAGCCCTGAAATGTTTTATTTTAACCGTTAAATACAAGGTTTAGTTCCTAGCTCCTCCCTCACGTAGCACATAATTAACTTTAACTGACTTGTTCTTATTTCTGTGTGACTCACAAGAGACACAGCTCTGGTTGATCTCCAAGGGCAACAGAAAACAGAATACAATTAAAAGGCATTATCTAGACAAACGATTTCACTACAATAGTTTGGTTTTTATCAAGGGACGGTCATGCCTGTTAAATTTGGTTTGACTTCTTTGAGACAGTCACCAAGGCCATAGACGAGGGGAAGACAGTGCACACCACCTACCGTCACCTGGCCAAAGCCTTCAATACTATTCCAGACTCAGGTATAATAGATAAACTCTCTCAACTAGGCATCAATCTATATGTTACCAGATGGGTAGCAAACTGGATCACTGATAGAACCCACCTAGTCAAAATAGGGGAAGCCACCTCAAGTAGTAGACCCGTAACAAGTGATGTACCCCAGGGATCAGTCTTCGGGCCTCTGCTGTTTGGGATATACTTCTCTAGTGGGCTATGGCTGACCAGGTTTGCAGATGACTGCAAGCTGGGTGCTGTCATCAATTCCCCTAGTGATGTGGACATCCTCCAAGAGGGTCTCACCCAAACAAATGACTGGTGCCAGAAACATGGCCTCAAACTGAATGCCAAAAAATGCATAGTTTCATAGGTGTTTACTAGGCTAACGACCACAAGGGCCTTTTTAAGCCTAGCTATGCGTTCCAAGTCTCTGACAATTTCTAATACCCTTGATAAGTGTAAGCCTAGGAGATGAACCATTTACAGGTTACCTATTTGCATCAGAGACATAGGTGCCAAACCAGGGATGGATTTCCGGTTTCCCATCCAATTGTCCAAATTGCACTCGAATTGGATTAGGGAGGAACTCTGCTTCAAATGGATCAAGAGCCTGTTCCATAGACAGGGTAGTCTCTGGGATACATACCTATCTTTCCAGCAGGTCCTAGTTATATCACAGGCAAGGTTTAAGACTTTAGAATGGGTAATTCTAGTACTGTTTGTTTTGTGGATATCCAGGAGGTCCATTAGGGAGGGGTCTGACAATGCTGTACGCCAGGTGTAGATATCCCCTCAAGAGCCTGTAGGAGACAGAATACAGGGATAGGGTCTTGAGGTGGTCTGCAAAGGACGTATTACTTACACCTGTATTCTTTTAGTGAGGAAACTCAGTAGACATTCCAGTTGTTGGATATGCCTGGTTAGGTACATACCAAAGGAGGCATTGTACTCAGTGATAGGTCTGATGAATACTGAATACAGTGGAACAATGACTTCCTTGAACTTAGATGCCATACCTTTGTTTATAAGTTGCACAACATAGAATTATTTCCTCACCATTGTAGACACATGATGATCAAAGGCTAGATTATTGTCTATGTGTGTTCCTAAGTCCCTGATTACTGGGTCAGCTCTAAGGGATGTGTTGTCAATATGATAGTTACCAGGGATGGATGACTTCCCAAAGGATACTATTATGCATTGCTTGGCATTTAGTTTTAGTCCATGACTCTGACCCCAATTGTTTGTCTGTGTCAGCCCCTCCTGGAGAATATTTGTGTCAGTGTGAGATTCAATGACAGCTCCGAATTTGCAATCATCTGCAAATGTAGTCAGCCAGAGACCACTGACATTGGCCTTGACTTCTGAGAAGTAAATGCCAAAAAGGAGTGGTCCAAGGACTGATCCCAGAGGGACTCCACTTGTGACTGGCCTCTTTGTAGAGGTAGACTCCCAAATTCTAACTTCCTGGGTCCTGTCTGTGAGCCAGTTGGCTATCCACCGGATGACATATGGGTTTGTACCTAACCTCTTGATTTTGTCAGCAATGCCTGAGTGGGGTATCATGTCAAATGCCTTGGCCAGGTCAAGGAAGGCAGTATGAATGGTTTTGCCCTCATCCACTGCTTTGGTGACCTTCTCAAAGATGTCCACCAGGTTGAGTAGGCATGATCTGCCCTTGACAAAACCAAACTGGGTTGGGTCCAGTGTCTGGAGGTTTACTATAGCTCTGTTGATCATCTCCATGATAATTCTTTCCATGACTTTACATATAAGACTAGTGAGACTTATGGGTCTGCAGTTTCCAGGGTATGTAGAAGGCCCACCTTTGTGCAGAGGGATGACTGTTGCCTTTCTCCATTTATGAGGCACAAAGCCTGTTTGGAGGCTACAGTTAAATAGCAATTCCAAGGTCATGTTTCATTCTATTTAGAAGGCATCCTGGGATATTGTCTGGGCACATTGATGCACTGTTCTTGGTCTTAGAGAGAGCATTAAGGACCTGTTCCCTAGTGATAGTAGGGGGAGTTATAGTTGATGATATTTCCTGAGGAAAGGTTGAGGGGGAGAGAGGAGTAAAGTTGGAGCTGAATTTATCATCCAGGAGGTTTGCTATATCTTCTGGTTCAGTATAGGTGGCTCCATTTACAATGAGCTCGACACACAATTCCGTATTGCCTTTGGTTGTGGACATAGCTAAAGAATGCTTTGTAGTTGTCCTTAGCCTGGGAGGCCAAACTTACCTCAAATTTGGCTTTGGTAAACTTTATTTGTCCTCTGAGTTGTTTATTTAGTTTAATGAAAGTGCTTTTATCCTGCTGGATGCTGCACCTCCTAATTTTTGCCATGATTTTCTTCCTCCTGTTATACATCCAATTGATTTTGTGATTCCATTAGGGTGGCTTGTTTTCTGAGTTAGTTATGTACTTCTTCCTGGTGGGTACAGCTGCCTCTATACAGCTATTAACATGCTTGTACAGGGTTTCTGTGAACAGTTCTGCATAGGCAGAAGTGTTCTCAGGGTTTATAGGGGCTTGAAATTTTGCCTCACTTAATAACAGGAGGTTAGCCTTAAAATAGTTCCTGAATATTCCCGGTTTAGCTGGGGGTCCAAGTTTTATTTTTACTTCAAAGGAGACCATTTTGTGGTCTGACCTTACCAGGGAAGGCATTACAGTAGGGAGTGTGCAGCACTCCTCCATATTAGTGAGGACCAGATCCAGTATGGTTGCACACCTGGTTGATGTATTGACTATCTGGTCCAGGGAGTTTTGCATCATCATCATCCCTTTTGAGGTGAGTGACGTCAAATTATCACATTGATAATAAGGTACTAAGCACACAATCAATCTTGAGGGACTTGAGAAACCAGGCTGATAGCAAACTGACTTTTGACCTCCATATTGCATCCATTACATGGAAAGCTTTCTACATGGCTCACCTTATTAGTAAAGGTATCTCTCCAGGGACAAGGTGGTCATAACATCCCTGTATTCTTCCCTTATAAGACCCATTATTGAGTACAATGCCCCTTTTGGCATGTACATGACAAAGTACATGCAGCAGCTGCACAGACCACAGAGGTTCCTCACCCAGACAATCCAGGGCCTCAAACATCTATTGTACACAGATTGGCTGAAAGCTCTGTCCCTGTACTCAGTCTCCTACAGACTCCTCAGAGGTGATGTCTGTCTGGCATACAAAGCAATCTCAGTCCCCGCCCTGATGGGACTGCTGCATATCCGCAAGTCAAGCTCCACTCAAGTAACCCACACACACAACCTCAACCTAGTCTGTGACATCAATAGGACATGTTTGCAGGACAGATTTGTGTCCCAGAGACTCTCCCTTTTGTGGAATAGACTCCCTCTCCACATAAAGCAGAATACCTCATTAAACATTTTTAAGTGCAACCTGGATAAATGGATGGGGAATAGAAAATACACCCCTGAGATTCCACCTGTCTCCCTGCTGGACAGTGGCATATGGTGCTGACTTGTTGGAACATGGGCTAAATTCTTGGCTAGGCTTGTAAGGGCCTCAGGACCAATAGCCTAGTAACTTCCTGTGATCCCATGATCGTAATGAAAATACAACACAATACACAAACTATAAGAAAGGGATACCAATTACAAGAAAGTAGTATAAGGAAAGACAAACTAACATTTCCCTTTATGCCTATATCAAATTTATTAGTTCAGCTATAATATGTTCCATAGCCTTGCAAATAGTATTAGTGTTACTAATAATCTTCTAATTCCCAGGGTCAGTAAAGGGACCACAGCACATGTTCTCCATTCCTTAGGGATATAAGCAAAGGAGACATTCAGGTTGAAGAGTTGATAAAGGAGTTTTGCTAGGAGGGACTTAAAGCTTCATCAGCAGACATCTAGAATGCTTTCAGGGACTATGGAAATGGCACTTTCACAAGGCCTTGGTTCAAAATGATCTCAAGAGGGATGGTGTGAGGGGGAATGCAGGGACAGAGGTAGGGTGGGTGGAGCGAAGCTGGAAGAGAATTTGCCTATAAAAATACTAGCAATATCTTTGAGGACAGGGAAGGAAGTACCATTTGAGATAAGTTCAGTCCAATCCAACATTGTTGGTTATTTCTGAGCTTCCTAATATAATTAAAAAAAACTTATGGTTAAAGGAAACAAGGTATTGGGAGCAAATAACTATAGAGGGAATGGTAATAGAATGGGAAGAGGCCAAAAGTTTATTTGGACTGCAGGTTAGAAATTGCCTTCCCTATCAAGGACTGATATCAGAGTCTTTGCAAAGAAAAGCAATAGTGGAGTCCTAAATGAAAGACCAGCACTGGTACAGGTTTTATTAGAATCTAGAACAGAAGCTGCCATTAAAAAGGAATAATTAGTAGAGCATATATAACTATAATAATCATTCAATGGAGGTTAGAAAGGATTAGGAAGAGAAAACGGATAAGCAATTTGAAAAGAAACAATGGGAGGATATATGTATGTCTCCCTGATATGCAACAAAAATCTAGAAGATTTAGGATTTTTGCTTGGAAATGTTTGCATAGATATTTTTATACCCCAGTCCCCAGGTAGACTGCAGAGAACTTTTCCTCAGGTAGAGAGCAAATGTTGGAGGTGTGATGGGGACAAAAGAGGTACTTGGGAATACATTTTCTGGGAGTGCAGTGAGTTGGTAGACTTTAAGGATTCCCTGCAGGATGCACTGTCAGAGATGCTGGGTGGGCAGATGGGTCTGATGAGGGAGATGATTTTTTGAGCTATGATACAGAATCGGAATTGCCTAGACATGGTAAGGCCTTCCTGTATTCAGTTATGGTGGCTGCCAAGAAAACAATTACTAGAAAATGGAAATCAAAATCTAAGCCAATTATTTTAGAAGTAGTGAATATAGAAACATATATAAAACAACTGGAAGTGAGATCTTTAGAAAAGGGTAGCAGCAAACTACATACGATAAAAATGGGAATTGTGGGAATAATACATTCAGGGGAGGCATGAGGTTTAAAAGAAGGCAGGACAACTGAGCTCTGTAATGTTTGACTGAAAATGACTGGGTAGATTATAAGTGATGTATAATGTTTGCAACTAGGAGTGTGTCATTATGGTTTGTGTTGTAAAATCCTTGCAACTAGGACTGGGTCGGTGTTCTTCGTTTTCATTTATATAAATATATGATTGTTTATGTTGTAAGTGATGGTTTAATAAAGATTTTTCTTGTTTAAAGAAAAAGGAGCAGGAACTGAATAATTTATGTAACGTTGCTTAGGCTATATGATGTATAGCAATATATGTGAAGTATGTTTGTTAATGTTAATTTGTTAACACAATTTCATTACTTTTGTATAAATGTAAATTTGCCAATGTCACAAGTGATAATTCAATAAAAGTATTAAAAAATGATGGTTGTCTGTTGAATTAGTTGCAACTCTAAGTTCATAGTCAACCTTGTATTGTTGATTGTAAAGCTTGAGGGGTTTACCAGTTTTAAATCCCTTTTATAAAGATGAAGTGGATCACTAAGAGTTGGCCAGGTTCTTTTTTTATTTTCTTTTACAGTTAGTTGACGTGTTTAGACTTAAACTTGTCATCATGCTTTCAACAAGTTGGTATGGATGCCTCACTGCCTCTAAGCAAGGGGGAGTAAAGTTCACAGGATAGGCAACAGCCTGAGGTACAAGATTTGCTGGGGAGCTGTAAGGAACCTCAATCCTCACCACTAGCATCAATGAGGGGCGTGCACATTGGGAAGGATAACAAGTACACATGCAGAGTAAAGTACAAAGAGCACACAGAGATCACAGTCAGTCTAGGGCTGATTTCTCCCTTTCTCTCCAGTTCCTCAATAAGACTCCCCACTGGCACAGCTATAGGGTGCAGATCTCAGCCTAGTGGTCAAGCCAAAACCTCCAGCACCCTCTCTGTTCAGCCAGTGCTTCGTGTCCCCCTGCCCAAAGTAGCAGACACACACACACACACACACACACACACACACACACACACACACACACACACACACACACACATTTTTGAGATGTGAGTCATATACAACACACAGACACTCCTGGGTAAGGCTGGTACAGGCTTTCCAGCTATGCCACCTTCTCTACAGACTATAAGGTAGAAATCAATGCCACCAACCACTAATATCAGCTAGTATAAGGCCTTTCCCAAAGGGTGACCAATGTCACTGTGCAATATTACTTTTATCCAAATAGTAAGTGTGACCCAGGGCCAAAGCTACTGGAGTGGCTTGGACAGTATCACCGAATACATGCAATGTACTCTAACAGCTTAAATTATCTCTACACAAAACAGCCGCAGTTGAAAAGTTTAAAAATATTTAATAATAAATAAGAAAAACACAAGCAATACATATTACTTCAACAGAATGACATTACAGAGTTCAGAAATCACAGGAAAATGCTTTAAAATAATACTGTATAATAGTCTGACGTAAATATAGAAACTAGCTAGACTAATCTGACTATTTCTACATATATCTAAGAGAAATCACTGTTCTAAATAAATATCTTACTTACAGAGCAAAGGCAGAGTGCTGGTGAGTTGATGTCTTCAGACAAAATCCAAAATGCTTAATTCTCTCTCTCTCTCTCTCTCTCTCTCTGAGAAGGTCTTAAATTGATAACACAGTACTGCTGAGTCATTTCACATTACATCATTCTTGACACCTAAATCAAAATAATAGAAAGAATTTCCTGGCCTAGATATCCTGTCTCCATGCTTGAGATCAGTCATACAATGCTTGACTTATCAGCTTCCTTCAACATATAGTTTAGTCTTAATACATAGTTTTCTTACATTTGTAAACCAAGCCTGTGGATTATATTAATATTTACAAATGACATAGAATTATTTACAAACAGCTATCAAGCTAAGCTGGCGAGAACTCAAGCTTGTTTTTCAAGTGTCCCTTGAGAAACGTTGCTTGAGAGGGTTACATCTATCTGGGTATACCTTACCCCATTCCCTGTCTTGAGAGCCCATCTGCATTGGTATTGCTAACACCACTGCGGTGCTGCACTGACATATCATATGCTTGCAACCCTAGGCTCCATGCTACTCTACGCTCCATCTTAGCAACTTGGCATTTTGCTGGCTGGCTCGGTGTAACCATGTTAGGAGACTGTGATCTGTAACTACAGTGAATTTCCTTCCATACAGATAAGGCTGAAGTTTCTGCAGTGCCCACACTATGGCTATGCATTCCTTTTCTACAGCTGCATAGCATTCCTCCCTGGGTTGGAGCTTATGACTGAGATAAACCACTGGGTGCTCTTTTCTCTCTGAAGAAATCTGGCTAAGTACAGCCCCCACCTCATGGTTTAAAGCATCCATCTGCACAACAAATTCTTTGCTGTAATCTGGACTGGCTAACACAGGGGGTCCTCCCAAAGCTTCTTTAAGCTTCTATAATGACTGCTCACATGCTATGATCCACATTATCTTATCTGGCCTATTTTTCCTTGTCAGATCTGTGAGGGGAGCAGCTATGGTACGATAACTGGGGATGAATTTTCTGTAGTACTCTAAAGTCCCCAAGAATGCCCTCACCTGCTTTTTGGTAACATGTGTAGGCCATGCTTGAAAGGCTTCCACTTTGGCCGGTTCTAGCCTGATCTTACCACTTCCCACTCTATGTCCCAGGTAGGAGACCTCTGCCATACCCACCTGACATTTGCTCGGCTTAATGGTCACCTCTGCCCTCTGTAGTCTGCCCAGCACCTCCCTGACATGTTGAAGGTGCTCTTTCCAGGAATGGCTATAGGTGGCAATATCATCTAGGTAAGCAAAGGCAAACCCTCCTGCTCCTGCTAGGATATGATCTACCAGTCTCTGGAAAGTTGCTGGGGCATTTGTCATCTCAAAGGGCATCTTTGTGAACTCATACAGCCAAAAGGAGTTACAAAAGCTGACCTCTGTCTAGCACTGGAAATCAAGGGCACCTGCCAGTAACCCTTGGTAAGATCAGTGGTTGAAAGTTACTTAGCCCCACCCAGCTGCTATAGGGCCTCATCTGTCCTAGGCATGGGGTAAGCATCTAACTCTGTGTGACTATTTAATTTCCTGCAGTCCACACAGAACCTGGTGCTGCCATCCTTCTTTGGCACTAGCACCACTGGGGTGGATCAGGGACTGTTGGACTCTTGAATTACCCCTAGTTTCAACATCTTCTGTATCTCCTCCATCAGAGTCTCTTTGACTCTCTCAGGCACCCTATAAGGAGCCTGCCTAATAGGCCTTTGGTGTCCTGTATCCACCTGGTTCTGCACCAGGTGGGTTCACCCTGATTTCCCAGTGAATATGTCCCCAATCTCCTGTAACACTGCTCAGATTTCTCAAACCTGGGTAGGGGATAGCTGCTGGGACATTGCTACCTCTTCCACTGAGGTATCAGTCTGAGCCTCACTGAGGAGATCAATCACAAGACCTCCCTCAGACTCCTCCTACCATCCACTGCAAATACTCAGCACAAGGGCCTCCCTATCATGGTAAGGTCTCATGATGTTAACACAATACAATTTGCGCTCATGCCTCCTGCCTAGCAGTTTCACCATGCAGTTAACATCACTAACCTTTCTTACCACCCTGTAGAGTCCCTCCCAAGCTGCTTGCTTGTCTAACAGGAATGAGAACCATTACCTGCTGCCTTACAGCATACTCTCCAGCTTCAGCATTCCTGTTATACCAGACCTTTATCTGTTGTTGGCCTTCTGCCAGGTTCTCCTGGGCCAACCCCATGAGTTCCCTGAGCCTTGTCCAGAGGTTTAGGACATATGCCACAACAGACTCCTTGTGAGATTCACACTCAACTTCCCACTCATTATGAATTAAGTCTAGAGGTCCTCTTACCCTATGCCCATACAACTCAAAGGGTGAAAAACCTGTGGATTCCTGGGGAACCTCTCTGTAAGCAAATAATAGATGGGGCAAATATTTGTCCCACTCCCTCTTAAACTGGTCTGCAAATGTCCTTAGCATGGACTTGAGTGTAGAGTTTAACCTCTCTACAAGACCATTAGTCTGCGGATGGTAGGGAGTGGTTTTAGGTGCTTCACCCACAGTACTTCCACTGACAAGCCAGCAGGTCTGACATAAAAATGGCACCTCTGTCAGTCAGTATTTATTTTGGAAAACCTACCCTGCTGAAAATCTCTAACAAAGCATTTGCCACTTTTTCTCCTTCAATGGAGGACAGTGTCACTGCCTCAGGGTATCTTCTAGCATAATCTGCTACCACTAGGATATACTTTTTCCCTGTAGAACTTGGGGTACTCATAAAGGCCCCACAATATCCATAGCTACCCTCTGAAATGGCTCCTCAATCACAAGCAAAGGCATAAAAGGAGCTTTCACTTTGTCTCCTGCCTTGCCTACCTTTTGGCACTGCTCACAGATCCTGCAGTACCCTGTTACATCTCTGGAAATTCCAGGCCAATAGAAGTTCTGCATAATATGTCTATTTGTACATTTTATGCCCATATGACCTGCAAAGGGAATATCATGGGCTATGGCTAGAAGTGCCAGACGGTAGGCTCTAGACACTACCAATGTCTGTATTCTCTCACATTCTATCCCTCCCTCAGGGGTCCACTATCTATACAGTAACCCTTTTCCCAGTATACAGATTCCCCCTTTCTTTGAGAATTAGGTGTCTCACTAGCTACCTGTCTCAGGCCTTGTAATGTAGGGTCTGAGAGTTGAGCCTGTCTCAACTCTCTCTTTGTAACCCTTCCAGGCTCCCCTTCCACAGGAAGTCTGGTATCCTCTGAAAGCAGTGCCTCACTGTCACCTCTGCCCTTGCAGTCACTCTGTTCAAGAGAACATCAGTACCCACAAGCAGCTGTGGCTCACCTTCAGTCTCACTGCTACAGGGCAGCTCCCTTCCTGAAGTAACCACCTCACCAGTCCTGGCTTCAAGTATGCGGTCTGACTGGGTCTCCCCCAGGCTACCAGGCCCACATGCTTGTCTCCTAGCCTGACTGTGTGCAACTGCATTAACACACGGTACTGCATTATCAAAATCCTTCCCTATCAGGACATCTGCAGGATGGTAGTTTGGTACCGCTGTTGTCTCAAGACAACCTACTATTGGCATTTTGTCATTCCCACTTACTGGCTCCCTCACATTTTGTTCCCCCACCTTGCCTCCGTGGAAATCTATATGCCACATGGCCCCACTGGTTGCATTCAAAACATTTAACCCTAGATCCTGGATATGTACCTGGACTAGTGGCTTCCCCTACTAGTGTCAGATTCTGTTGGGGCAGTCTGGGCTGCCCACCATGAGTTCCCTTAGACCCATGAGCAGCACTGGGTGTCCCTTTCCTGTGCAGTAATGCCCTGCTTGCCAGGTATAGGTCTCCTTTCTTCCCCAACTCATCTGAAGTAGCACATTGTCTATCAGCTAACCAGATCCTCATGTCCTGAGGCAAAGTGCTAAGAGCTTGTTCCCTCACAAAAATGTCTGCCAGCCCTTCAAAAGTGGTGGCCTGACATCCACTCACCCACCTATGAAAATAAGTGCTCAGTTCAGCAACATATTCACACACACTTTCATCTGCCTTGCGTCTATGCTCATGAAACTTTTTCCTTTAGGTTTCAGGTGTTGGCTTAAAAAATTCTAACAAACAATTCTTAACAAGAGTATAATCAAAAATTCATGATCAGATATCTTAGACAACACAGTTACAGCTTTTCCATGGAGTAAGGGAGTCAGGAACCATACCCAGAGCCTTTGTTCAACATCATACTGTTTACATACCCTCTCAAACATATGAATGAAACTATCAAAGTTATCCCCCTCTGTAAACTGCAGAAGAAATTTACTGACCTTTTGTGCTTCTGGAGTCCGGTTTCTCCCCTCCCCATTACCCCCATGACTCTGGCAAAGAGCCAGCATCTCATTTTCATGCTACCTCTGCCTCTCCTTCTCCTCAGCTTCCATTTCCAAATGCCTGGCCTCCAACTCAAGTCTCTTTAGCTCCAGATGGATTTTTAAGTCCTCTGCAGAAAGGTTGAGCTGTCCATTCTCTGAGTGTTGTACATCTCCACAGCCAGTCTGATCGCCCTCCTAATTTCTGTTTTCTGATACAGCTGTGACCAAAGCTGCAATCATGTCTGCCTTAGTCAGGTTTCCATGCACCAGTCCCTTAGCCTGGCACATCTCAGCCAACTGGCTCCTTGTCAGCTTGCCATACTGCTCTGCTGATATGCTTGCCTGCTCTCCCTGACTAACTAAGCTAACAAAAGAAATAAAACAATTGTGATACTAACTCTGAATATTCACTGCGTGGCTGATTTAGAGTACAAAAACACCTTCAGTGATCACTGTACACAAGCTACAGGAATTCACTATCCACACCACTACAAGCCAATTAGTATGTGATGTGGCTAACTCACCTCTACCAAACAATTAATATTTGATGTGGATATCCCATTGCTGCCAAACAATTAATATGTGATGCCCGTGCCCTGGCCCAGAAATCAAGGAGCCTCAGTCCTCACCACTAGCCCCAGTTAGGGGGTGTGCACATTGGGGGGATAACAAGTACACACACAGTAAAGTACAATTTCCATTAAGAGCACACAGAGATCACAGTCAGTCTGGGGGCTGGTTTCTCTCCATATCCCCAATATGATTCTCCACTGGCACAGGTATAGGGTACATATCTCAGCCTAGTGGTCAAGCCAGAACTTCCAGCACCCTCTCTGTCCAGCCAGTGCTTCATGTCCCTGCACAAATAGCTGACACACACACACACACACACACACACACACACACACACACACACACACACACACACTTTGGGATATGAGTTGTATACAACACACAGACCGGGGGAAGGCTGGAACAGGTTCTCCAGCTATGTCCACTTCTCTCCAGACTATAAGGTAGAAATACAGCAACAGAAGAGCTGAGCCAAATCACCACGACTGTTCAGGTAAACACAATAATACTTTGATGAAAAATGCAAAAAAATATTTATTGAAGAGCACAAGGTAAGCGCTTTCACGACCTCTGTGGTCGCTTTATCAGACTACATCCAAAGAAACAGTTTCTCAGCTTAAACGCATAAAGCAATTAACGCCTTGCAAATTGAATCAAGTTATTAAGAAACCACAGTGCCTAAAAACAGTATATAGTGAAGAGACATAATAGAAATTATATATATATATATATATATATATATATATATATATACATGTATATAAAACATATTAAATAGCTGCATATTATGCATACTGAGTGACAGTATGTAAAACATACTGAATAACTGATAGCTGCCTTAATAAAGATGTAGAATATGTACAAAAAAATATATATAGAACTAAATAAAATAAAATTAAATATATGTATATATACATCTCTCTGACTCATTAGTGTTTTAAACTTCTAGCTTTAAGAAATGGCTTCAAAGAAACCATTTCATTAACACCAGGTGGTGTATATGCATTTAATTTAAGAATCCACTTTTATTCTAAAGCTTTGGTGCGATTCTTAATATCACCACCTCTCTTCCCTTCTGATAAAATATCCAAAACAAAAAATTTGAAAATATGTGAATTACCTTCTTGTTCTATGTGCTTATATAGAGCACTGGTAGTTATATGATTGTTAATATCCCTATAATGCTCTTGAATGCGCTCCTTAAGCATATGATTCGTCTTACCTATGTAGTAGGCGCAGTGGCGTAACTACAAGAGGCGAAGTGAGGCAATTGCCTCAGGGCGCTAAGTGGCAGGGGGCACTTTGAGTTGTTGAGTAATATAAATGGATTGTCGCTTTATTCATTGATCCAAGTATCTCACTAAAATATATCTTCAGCAGCGTCACTATTTTTTCCCCTTTTGAAAATACTCGATCACCACTTAACGGGCAGCCAAAAGAGGTTATAATTTCATTTGTGTGCGTGAATGGAGGGTGGTGAGACCCGGCAGACTGCTAGGTTTTTCCTTTCAGATCGAGATGGGCCGAAAGGTTTTCAACTTCATATTGCGGGACTAGCGCTACCAGTAGGGGCACAGATTTTCTGAGGACCCCTAAAGAGAGTGGCTTTGGCAATGCTACGGGGTATCTCAAACCTGATGTGTACACTGCCCCTCTTCTTAGCATTGCTAGGGATTAGTGGGGCCCAGTATGAGAAGTACAGCTTTAGAGGGGTCCCCAAATCTGAACTCATGCCTCTGGAATCAGCCTACGGCTATGCCTTGGAACAGTATGCTGCTGAGAACTGGAAGGAGAGCGTCAAGTACCTGGAGATGAGCCTCCGGCTCAACTGGCTACTGCGGGACAGCAAGGCATTCTGCAGCCACAACTGCAGCCGGGTGGCTCGTCAGGTGGGGGAGTGGGGCAACTTCATGGAGCTGGAGGCATTTGGCCACGTTCTTAGCTGGGCAGCCTGCCTCAAAGGTTGCAAGAGTACCTTGCCAGTGTTTCAGCTGAACCGACCAAAAGCAGACTTACTCCAGAACTTTGATAAACGAATTCCTTATAGATATCTGCAGTTTGCCTACTTCAAGGTAATCACTGATAAAAAAACTGGTTCATTTTGTTATTTATTCATTGCAAAAATTACTGCTAAACGTAAAGAGGTAAGGCCTTTTGGATTCTAACAAGGAGGGCTCTGACTTTCGATAGATTTTGAGGTTTGTTTTAGAATATCCTTCTCTGTGCACAAGAACAAAGAATAGAAAAGTCAACAGCATGCCAGGTGTGGCAGATGCCCATAAGGATGACACAGAAGTAAGTGTATAATGCAGTTAGTAACACACAACCAGTGCCAATTGCACTGCCTGGTCTGTGACTGAAAAAGAAAAATATCCAAACAATTGATAGGCCTTTGTTATTGTTGAGATACTGGTGTTGCAAAAGTTTTGATGTTTATTATACTGCCAAAGAAACACAGCATTATAACTGTGCCCTAAAAAAGGTAGTGGCAAAAACAGAAGTTGCATCAAGAAGAATGGAAAGTCAGACACAAGTCTTGTGGTTAAAAAAAACTTTAAAAAATAATGTACTTTTGTTTGGGAAATTGAAAATGGTGAATGACAGGTAGTAAATAGACCTGTACTTCAAGAGCATTAGGTGAGAGTGAGCCCCCCCCCCCCAAAAAAAAAAAAATACTTATTACAGACTAGTGATTAGTGCATTTTAAGCCTGCCTAATTTCTCTTTTGGGGTTTGAATTTAACCTGTCCTGTTTGGTGTTAGATTGACCTTAACCATCCCATGGTCGATAATGATATGTTACCCATAGTGAGAATAACTGGGCTCATACCATAAACAAATTGAGGAGATCTGTGCTTAGAATAAAGTATTTAGAAGCTGCCTCTGCCCATTAGAAGTAAAAGAGGGCAGTCCTGGGGTAAATTTCTATTACCCATCGACAGATCCAAGTTGTACTTGAATATGGTCAGGGATGAGATTTTTGTGTATGGGGAGTCTTCCAGAGCAGTGGTATCTTCTGTGAGATATATCTGTGCCATTCTGTTGATGTTGCAGAAAAGGTTTTGATTACTGCATCAAGTATTTCTGTTGCCATTTGACTTGCTGATGTGCAGTAAGTCCATCAGTAATGGGCAGGAGGATGCCTTGCACACCAGACACAGTTCACCTTTTGACAGTCTGTAGGATACCGACTATAGTGACAAGGCACTGAGGCAGTCCATGGAAGACATATTATTTCACCTTTTACCCTTTTAGTAAGGTATCTCTGTGAGCATTCCAGTTGTTGCCTGTGTCTAGACAGATGCATGCAAAAGGGGCATTATAAAATTCAATGACTAGCCTAATGAGGGCTGATTAAAAGTGGACAAAGACATCCCTAGCTCTAGATTCAATTACTTTTTTTATAAGCTGTGCAATATCGAAGTACTTTCTTACAACAACACACACATGTTGTGAATTCTTTTTTGTATGCATCTAGTACACACCCAGGCCACTTGATAAGGTCTCTGCCCTCTCGTGAAGTCCATAGGGCTAGAACGGATGAGATTAATTTCCAGACTGTAGCTGTGGATACAGTTGATAATTATCTAAGGGTTTTAATTACAATCTTCACATAACCACGTGACAAAAAGTTGTAGATGGAGATAATTTACTCAGAAATATAAATATGGTGAAAAGGTGTTTTGGAATTATAAAGGGGAAAGGGAGGATATGTATTTTGTTTCTTGAAGGTTATTGTGTATCTTGAGGAAACATTCCAATATTATTACATTGGATGTCATATGTATAAGAATTTGAAATTCAATATTTCATATAAAAATTCACCTAGCAGAGCAAGTAGAGTTGTACACACACACACACACACACACACACACACACACACACACACACACACACACACACACACACACACACACGGGTAGTGAGGTTTTCGAGTCTCAGTGTAGGGATGCACTACTTGTAGTTGCATGGATCAGGGATCTACACACGTCATTAATGGGAAGCTGTTCAATGTTCCAGGAGTACTTTTATTCAATTACTTACTGTCCTCCCATGTTACAAAGGCATGTCTGCATTATTTCTTCCTGGGCCTCTGCCGAAAATTGTTTTTTTTGTTCCAAGTCAGAATGTCCTGATTAACAAATGTTATGGCTTCGTCCAGGCTTTTTGTGCTAAGGTTGACAAGGCTTTTTGTGCTATGGCAAGAACTGAATTCACGGAATATGTTTGAGGGCTGTATTCCCTCATTACTGCGTTTGTCCAGGTGTTTTGTGCTAAGAGGTTGACAGCTATGGTGAGAACTTAATTCATTAAATGATAGCCATTTAAATTTCAGTTTTCCTCACTTTCACAAAGCAGCTGATATGGCGTAGTGGTATGTTGCTCTGACTGTTTTGCACAGGGACCTTGGTAGTAAAATGTATGGTTGTAACACAGTATTTTTCTTTCACAAAGCAGCTGATTTGGCATAGTGGTATGTTGCTCTGACTGTTTTGCATCCAGACAGAAGGATGAGAATGAATTCCCGCGATGGTGGCAAGTACTGTTTTATAATTGTTTTTTTTTTTACTTTTTGCTGAAATAGCACGTCTCCAGATTTCAGTGTTTTATGCCACTGTCATAGGTCAAGCGAATGTGACTATATGTGATTTCTTTGGCTTCGGTCATCTCGATGGCTTGGGTTCCCGGGGGGGGGGGATGTTGGGGCACCTAGGAAAAGTTTGCCTCAGGGCGCTTCTAATGTAGTTACGCCACTGAGTAGGCGTTGCATGCTGTGCAAAAAGCAAAATATATTAGATTCTTAGTTTTGCAATCAGCGTAATGTGTAGCCACTATCTTAAAGTTTGGAGCCATATGAGTGTATTTAAAGCAGGAGTGCACATATTGACACGCTGTGCAATTCCTGCATATATAAGTACCTTTCCTTTGTGACATCTTATTATAACTATTTTGTCTATCCAAGTAACACAGTTGATGCTTAGGAGTTTTCTTATTCTTAAAAGCAAACCTAGGTGTATCATCCAGTAATCCATCTAGTTCACCTATAGTCTTTAAAATATTCCAGTTCTGTTTAAATACATCACAGAATGTTCCAATATCCCCAGTATATGTGAGTGGAAATCTAAGTTTATTTTGTTCATAGGTTCATAGGTTCATACTAGGCTATCTGCCCTAGGGCATTTATAAGCCTAGCCAGAGTTGTGTGGCTTTCACCACCCCTTAGGTTGAAGAATACTATACCCATTAGTTTGCCGTGCCTCTGTCCAGCAGTGATACAGAGATGATCCCCGGGGTAAACCTACGATCTCCCATCCACTGGTCAAGATTCCTCTTGAACAGAGCCAGCAAGGTGCTCTGTCTCACATGGACCGGGATTCTGTTCCACAGCATAGGGAGTCTCTGGGTGATGATTCTGTCCCTCCAGCACGTCCTATTTATATCCGTGTTGAGGTTTAAGTCTCTTGCTCTTGTGGCTCTGGTGGATTTGGACTTTTTGAGGTGGAGCATGTCCATTAATTCTGGGTTGGACATGGCCTTGTATGTCAGGCACAGGTCACCTCTGAGCAGACGGTATGCGACTGAATAGAGCTGGAGTTTCTTCAGTCGGGCAGCATATGGCATATTTTTGAGCCCCTTTATCCTTTTGGTGAGGAACTTTTGGGGTCTTTCCAATTGCTGCAGGTGTCGGGTAAGATACATTCCGAATGGGGCATTGTACTCAATCATTGGTCTGATAAGTGAAGAGTACAGGGGAACAATGACCTCCCTTGATCTGGATGTGAATCCCTTCATAATCAGGTGGGTAATGTAGAAGGTCCTCCTAACCACTTTGGCAATGTGAGTGTCAAAAGAAAGGTTACTGTCAACTTGGGTCCCCAGGTCCCTGATAACCTCTTCTGTGCTTAATGGATTGCCACCTATGTGGCAACTTGGGGTTACCTTGTTTTTACCAAAGGGTATGACTATACATTTTTTGGCGTTTAGCTTAAGGCCATGGCTCTGGCACCAGTTATGCATTTCTATTAGACCTCTCTGAAGGATATCTGTGTCTGATGGATTTTCAACTATGGCGCCCAGTTTGCAGTCATCTGCAAACTTTGTCAGCCACAATCCTCCTATGTTTGCCTGCACTTCTGAAAAGTAGATGCCGAACAAGAGGGGGCCCAGGACTGAGCCCTGTGGGACACCGCTTGTGACCGGTTTGGAGTCTGACATGGCACCAGCAACTCTAACCCTGTGGGTTCTGTCCTTGAGCCATCAACCCATCTTGTGATATATGGGTTTACATTTAAGCTGGTGAGCTTTTCTATGATACCCGAGTGGGGTATTGTGTCGAAAGCTTTTGCAAGGTCAAGGTAGGCTGTGTGAACTGCCTTACCCTCATCAATGGCCTTGGTGACTGTTTCAAAAAAGTCGACCAAGTTCAAGAGGCATGATCTGCCCTTGACAAAGCCGAATTGGGTAGGATCCAATGTCTGTAGGTCCCCTATGTCTTTATTTATGAGTTCCATTATGATCCTCTCCATAGCTTTGCAGACCAGGCTTGTTAAGCTTATGGGGCGGTAATTACCAGGGTCCGTGGAAGCACCACCTTTGTGGAGTGGGACCACAGTTGCCGTACGCCACTATTTGGGTATGTATCCTGTGGTAAGGCTAAGATTAAACAGCAGCCTTATGTGTGGGTTTAGTTCCTCATTGAGTTCATGTAGCACACAGCCGGGGACACCATCCGGTCCCATTGATGCTGTGTTTTTAGCTTTAGAGAGAGAGCAGCTCTCACCTGGGCATTTGAGATGATTGGGAGGCTACACTCTGCTGGGATAGATATTTCTCCTTTTGGGGGGGAGGGAGGGGAGAAATTTTCACTGAATCTGTCTGCCAGCATGTTTGCAATGTCTGTGGGTTCAGTGATTTTTGTATCATTTTGGACTAATTCTGAGCATATCTGGGAGTTTCCACCCAGATTTCTAACATAGCTAAAGAAGGCCTTATGATTGTCTTTTGAATCCTTGGCGATTTTTCTCTCAAAGCTGGCCTTGGATGATTTTATGAGTGATCGTAGTTTTTTACTAGTATTGATCAGAGATGTCTTCCCTTTTAGGGATTTTGCTCTATCTTGTAGTAGCTTTCTCCTCTTGTTGTAAAGTTTGTTTATGGCTGGGGTCCACCAGATCGGGTGCTTGCCTTTGGTGGAAAGGGTCTTGATTTTATTTGGGATTGCTTGATCCATGCAATCCTGGAGGTGCTCGTAGAAAGCATTTGTAAGGGATTCAGCAGCGTGGGTTGTGGTTTCCAATGGCTCAGGGGCCTTGAAGGATACCACACCAGTCTTAAGAAGTGTGAAGTTGGTTTTTGAGAAGTTCTTCACTGTGGTCTTTTTTGTTGGGGGTGGGGGCAGGATGTGGATCTCCAGTGAGATTAGTTTATGGTCTGATCTCACCAATGAGGGATATACTTCTGGTGTGGAGCATTTTATCCCCATGTTTGTGATGATCAGGTCTAGTATATTTTCACCTCTTGTGGGAATGGTGACAAGTTGTTCCATAGCATTTGAGTTTATGAACTCCAGGAACCTTTGGGCTAGGGTATTGGGGCTTGAGTAATGTTCCCAGTCTATGTTTGGGTAGTTGAAGTCACCCAATATGATGGTGTTTGGAGAGACATTTATACTCTCCAGTGTCTTCAGGAAGGCTGTGTGGGGTTCCTGAGTTTGAGAGGGTGGCCTGTAACATGCTACAAACTGTAGAGCAGTTTTGCCTATGGTTAATTGCACCTGAATGGTCTCTGATGCTTCGTGAGTTGCCACCAGCCTGGAGGTGTGGGTATCCTTGATGAATATGGATACACCCCCTCCTTTTGTGGTACGGTCCGGGTTTTGGGGCCAGAACGCATGATATGAGGTAAAACCTGATAGTGCCAGGGTGCTCTCAGGAGCCTTGAACCAGGTTTCAGTCACAGCACAGACATCGATGTTCTCCATACTGAGGAGGGCTTCGAGGGCGTGCATCTGGAGGTTTAGACTTCTGGCGTTGAGCAGCATTACCCTTAGTTTTTTTCCATTATTGTTTTCTAGGGCGGTGGGTTTAGAATTTGAGCCTTGTCTAAAAAAGGCACTATGGGGGTGGCAAGAGCCTTTGCCAATATCCGGAAACTCAGGGGTGACAGGTGCAAGCCGTCCCTTGCGAAGCAGCGTGGCTTGTCAAGCATGTCATTCCAGGCAGACAGACATTGGATCCCCTTAGAATGACACCAGAAATTAAGCCAATTATTAAAACTGATCATTTTGTCTCTGTATTGTGGCATCATTCTTGGTGAAGGTAGGATACTGCTCAGGGTCAGGGTCATACCAGCCTGGGCTACATAATATGAGAGCTCCTTTATGTCTCTTTTCATGTAGTCCAGGGAGGTACGTCTCAGATCATTCACACCGGCATGGACAATGACTGAGTCATACTTGTACTTGCTGTGGAGTGACCTGAGTGCTTGTGTTATGTGGCGGATTCTAGCGCCCGACAGGCAGCTTACTGTGACCCTCTCCTTGTTCAGTCTGGTGAGTGGGACGTCAGTGTGTCTGACTATGGAGTCACCTATGACAAGTGTGTCTGGCATTGTGTTTGGCCTTAAGGGCTGTGACTGATTTGCACACTGACTTTGTGATCTATGTGTTGCTTGTGTTATGTCATGAGGTGGCAGTTGTTTGGGTGTCTGCTTTGGAGGCCTCTGCTGTTTTGGTAGATTTTTGATCAGTGCCTCCGAGTATGTCTTTGTGTGTTTATGTGTTTGATTTGTAGTTGTGATAGTTCTATGTGAGACTGGATTTATGGTGTGTGTGGTTACCTTCTCCTCCTGTCTGGTTTTGCCAGTCCTGAGTTGAGAGAGCTCAGCCTCCAGTTTGGCTATATAGTTGCATCTCTCGCATGTATTTGTGTTTTGTAGGAGGAGGAGAGGGTTGTCTGTGTACATGAGGCAATTGTAACATTGCCTCAATATTTCCAAATTCACCAGCTGAGCAGGAGAGGATGCTAGCAACTGACCCTTTGACATGCTAGAAGAAATGAAAAAGTTTGCTGTGTAACTGAGTCAGAAAGGACCTATAGGGAAGTGGGTACTCAAGGGGGTTTTAAGCTAGTGAAGTACTTTGTATAATATAGAAGTGCTTTACCTGACTAAGAAATGCTTTAGGAACAAGTGCTGAGCTTTACAGATAGAGAATAGACTGTTTAGATTACAAGTAGAGCAGTTCTAAGGGAAAAAATGAAGAGCAGACTTTACGGAGCCAGAAATAGTTTAACCTTGTTTAACCGGCACTGCCCGATGGTGCTCTAGTGGCAACTCCGCGCTAAATGCAGAAAAGGCAATAAGTCAGTAGTACAGGCTAGCACACTTTAGTGGGCAGCCAAACAATTAAATTAAACAGCAAACAAACACTTTTCGACTTGAATTAGACTAATTTCGACTAAAATGTACTTTTAAGTGCAGATAATAAAAATGCAGTAAATAACTATGAAAACAGTTAAAGCTTGCTCTAGGTAAGCAGTAGAAGGTAAAACAAATATAAAAAACAGCAGGATACTTAATCAGGAAAGCAGTCGCTTTTTTCAGTTCTCTGTAGCCAGGAAGACTCAACAGGACCACGTGGAGCTGTGTCTGAGCAATATGGCTTCAAAAAAATGCCAGAGGCAGATTTTAACCTAGGAACTTCAAAAGAGCTAGAAATGGTCCAAAATGACCAATTACTACAGCTTCTTGTGCTGAGGTCACTTCCCTCAAGGACAGGTAGGCTATTCAAGGCTCCCCACTCCCACTGGTGAGCTAAGAAACTTCCTTCTATCCAAGTAAGGCAATGGACAACACAGGAACTACAACACTACCCAGGATACAGCAAGGCCTGTAAACTGATCTAACTAGTTTAGGAGAGGCAGGAAAACAAGGAATATTTTTTTGTTTTTTTTTGTTTTTAAATAGAAACACACAGAAATGCAGAAAAGGCAATAAGTCAGTAGTACAGGCTAGCACACTTTAGTGGGCAGCCAAACAATTAAATTAAACAGCAAACAAACACTTTTCGACTTGAATTAGACTAATTTCGACTAAAATGTACTTTTAAGTGCAGATAATAAAAAATGCAGTAAATAACTATGAAAACAGTTAAAGCTTGGTCACTAGGGTCATGCCCTATATTATGATCTGTTCTATCCATAAACAAAGGTTTAACTCTGGAGGACCTCTCTGCCATTAATTCAAATACCTGTGTACAAAATATCTTATGTGAATAACCTCTATCTTTAAATTCACTCCCCAAATCATCAAGTGCTGACTGAAGCTGGACGTCATCATTATGCAGTCTCATAGTTCTAAGAATTTGTTCTCTTACTACATTTTTACTGACAAATTTAGGGTGCATGCAGCTTCGATGCAGCAATGCATTTCTCCTAGTTGGTTTCCTATATATGCTGGTTTGAATGCCTAAGATGTCACTTTTCTTAAGTTTTACACCCAAAAAATATATTTCTTCTAAAGACACTTTACTAGTGAATTTAAGAAACGATGTTGTGGTATCAGAAACTCAATAAAGATATTTAGCTCATCTAGCATGTCTGTCCACAGGAGAAAAACATCATCCACAAATCGAGTATACCATTTCAGGTATGGTTGAAAAGTTGGAATGGTCAGGAAAGAGGTGCTCTCCCATTCAGCTAGGGCTAGATTGGTGTAGCTATTGGCACAAGGAGTCCCCATAGCTACGCCAATCTTCTGAAGGTACATGTCACTACCAAAGCAAAATACATTATTCTCCAATATAATTTCTAACATTGAGCATATCAAATTCACTTTATCACTAGAATAACATTGCTTGGAGAACAATAGATGCCTGATATTCTCAATGCCCCAAGCATTGGGGATCACAGTAAATAACGATGTAATATCCATAGTAACAAAAAAGTACTGTTCTGTGGTATTCCTAACTACATCATACAGCTTATACAAAAATGTATTTGTGTCTTTTAATACATTACCACAGGTCTATCAAGACCTGTTGATAGTAGGAAGAATAACAGAGGAATTATTCAAATATTTTATTGTTAACATACCTTTGTATCCCTCCATTTATGGACTACCTAAAGTCCATAAAAACTTCTATACCCCCCCGATGAGACCCATTGTCTCCAGCAGAGGCTGGAGTACTGAGCCTTTATCCATATGTGGAAAAGGCCTTACAACCAGTACTTAAGACCTGTGGTAATGTATTAAAAGACACCAATACATTTTTGTATAACCTGTATGATGTAGTTAGGAATACCTCAGCCTGGTCTGTGACATTAATAGAAATTGCTGGCGGGATAGATTTGTGTCCTAAAGACTCCCCCATCTGTGGAATAGACTCCCTGTCCATGTCAAGCAGAGTACCTCACTAGCCCTCTTTAAGAGAAACATGGACAACTGGATAGGAAACAGAAAATACACACCTGGGATCCCAACTGTGTCCCTGCTGGAGAGGGGAAACAGGGGCTGGCTTTGTGGGAACATGGATGAAATTCTTAGCTAGGCTTATAAGGGCCTCTGGGCCAATAGCCTAGTATCATCCTATGAATCTATGAACCTATGAACCTAGCAATTCAACTATTACAGTTTACTTAAATACCTTACAATTGTCAGGTGATAAGTCGCACGACATTATTACATTTTGTCACGTAGTAAGTCACATGGCATTAATATAGTAAAAAGTACAATTTTAATAATACAAGTCTCATTTTTAAAACCATGCAACATTAACTTGCCTTTTAAGACCAGGGGTATTAAAAGTGTCACATTTAAATTGCCAATTAGTTCTTTTCTTTCAAGTCTCAAATCAATGCCTTCGCCTCTTACATATTCCTTAATATTGTCTAAAACAACAAAAAAATTAAATTAGGACATTCCTTGCTATGTTTAAAAAAGAGTATTATTCAGATCTTTGTTTCTTATTGCTCTAACCTGTCCTGTTACCCTCTGCTCCAGCTTCCTGATGGTCTTTCCAGTGTAACAACAGTTGCAAGTTGAGCATTTTGCATGATAGACTACATTTCTGCTGTCACATGCGAATCTGTCAACACATGCAACAGTTTTTCCTGTAAATTCATTTATAACAAATAGGTTGCTGGCCATGAATCTGAAAAATGCTCTTTTTAAACACGTGAAACTTAATAATGAAGCCTGAGATTCAAAAGGAGCAATGTGGATTCTGTCCTGGTTGTGGAATGGTGGATTAACTATATCTCATGGATACTGCACACTGCAGGAGGCCATGGAAGTTTTTTTTATATACATTTGTTAAGTGGGTAAGCTCACTTGACCCAAGTGTCCCTCTTCAGGTGGAACCTGAGAGCACTGTCTAATTAATTGGCTTGCTTAGAACCACACAGTAGGCAAATGCAGGTGGAAGGAATCAAACCCTCTACCCTTGATATTTGGACCGAGTTCATTAACAGCACAGAGTCATAATCCAGTGCACTAACTGACAGACCCCCATCATCATAACTGCCAAATATTTGTTTTGTAGACTTGGTGAAGGCATATGACTGTGTACTCAGAAATGTCTCATGGGAAGTGCTACAACAGTTTGGATTCTTGTGCCTACTGCCAGTTTACTTCCTGTATTTGATGGTTACTGTTGTCTGCATTTTCAGCATTCAAGATGGGTGCTGAACTCCCCTAAAGTTTGTCTTGTTTTTATTCTTCTTTGCAGTTGTTTATGGAGAAGATATCAAGGAGCAGCCATGCTTTGTAGAGTGCCTTTTGTGAGGATGTCAGGGCTGAATTTGTGTTGTTTACAGATGCTGTTGTCCTCTTGGCCTCAAGTAGCTTTAATTTCCAGCACGCACTGGAAAATTTTGCTAACACACGTGAAGTGGCTAGGATCAAGCATCAGCACCCCCAAATCAGAAGTTATGTTCTCTCCCAGGTAAATGTGAGCGGGTACTTGCTGTGAAAGCACTTAGGTATTTTGAGTTTTTATGGGTGAAGGTAGACTGGAAGGGTGTAGTTGTTGTTCTGCTGTAGGGGATGTACTGGACTGTGGTGAAGTAAGAGCTAAATCACAGGGCAAAGCTCTCAGTTTACCATCAATCTACATTCCAATCCTCACCTATTGTCATGAGAGATCATAAACAGAAGCAGCAGAAATGAGGATCTTTCACAGAGTATCTGGGGTCACATTGAGGAAGTCAGTAATCAGGAAGGACCCTTGAGTAGTGTCACTGCTCCTCTGTGTTAAAGTGAATCCTTTCGAGTGGTTTGTACTGCTTGTGAGCATGCTATCTGACTCTCCTGCTCATGCTAATACAGAGAAGGCACCATGTCCAGAATGTGTTGGAGGGATTAGTTTGCCTGGGAACATCTGGAGAGCCTACAGGATAATCTGGAAACTATTGTTGGGGATTGGGAGGCATTCTCTACCCTTCTCAGCTTGCTTGTACTATGATCCTGAGTAGAGTAAGTTTAGAAAAGGATTATGATGATGATGATGGTCATGATGATGAAGATGATGAAGGGCTATATGAGGCATTAATACAAATGTTTTATGGAAAAAACTGACAAACTAATTTTAAAACGTGGAGAGATTGTGATTATTAACAGGGACCTTAAAATTATAACATTTAAAATCATTCAAATTAAAGGAAGATAAGTAAGAAGATTCCTTTGAAGAAAAAGCAGTGGTAGAGAAACGAAGAAGATATTAGACAACTGTTGTTTTGAGTCAAATAAGGTATAGCTGAAAATAAAATGAGTAAAGAGAGGGCTTAACTCGTTTAGATCCAGGGAAAAGTGTATAATAAAAGTGAAGATGAGGATACACTAGATAGTCTTAAAGAACAAAAAACTGATTCAAGAATTTTGCATCAGTATACAGAAATTTGTAAATGATCTACTGTAAGGTCACTAATTAATAGTTGCATAGGGGAATCCAAACTTAGAAGCTGTCCTTTGAACCCACATCTGTGCATGTTATATGAATATGATAGATCAGGATGTTGAAAAATAATTTGGGGGTAGTGTAAAACTGTAACAATGATGGAATAAAGTTCCCGTTTATTTGACATAAACTGATAAGTTGTAACAGCAAAATCTAAATTAGATACATAATATTTATTACATTTGATCCACGAATGGGATCAATGTTTTGACTTAAAATATGCAAATAGGATTGCAAAGGATCTAGAAATAAATGTGAAACTGAAGGAGAATATTTTCTGTAGGAAACACAGTGCTTTGAAGAAGACAGTATGGAGAAAAAGAAGCAAGGCTAAGACATCCAAGAATGGTTATAGTAAATGAAAAACATTACATCGTGGGAATATTTCTAGCTGCTGTTTCAGAAGAAGAGAAAAAGATGTTCCTAATTAAATTTGTACTATCCCATTTAGGATTTATGTGGATGTGTATCTGGGGGAGTCAGGGAGATTTATAAAATACTTACTTGGAACAAGTTATCTGAAGACATGTCTTAACCTGACTGTAACAAGTAAACTTTACAGCAAAAAGAGGGAAGAGGGTTGTACATAATTCAGTCCACGGCGTTTCAGTCTGTTATGGGCTTTCTGCCATGAATTTAACACGGTGTTTCAGTCTGTTATGGGCTTTCTGCCATGAATTTAATGACGGCTAATGAAACAGATGAGTTGGATTTATTAATCCCGTATGCATGACTGCAGTTACAGAAAACAATGGAAATAAGCACAGAAAGAAAAAAGGAGTGTATAAATAAGAAATACTTACAAAAAATGTAAAATGAGAAAGTAGAATTTGGCAACTGACAACATGTGGCAGCAGATAATTCAATGTTGTTATATTACAGTCTGTGTAGCTGTTTGTAGAAGATGGGTAGAATGCATTAACGGAAAAACAAACCTGTCAAAAAAGGAAGATGCAGAACAAAGCATAAACTGAAGTATCTGATAATTCCTTAACATTAGCACACCAAAAATTGTCTTTTATGCAGGAAGCAAACAAACGCATAAAGAAGGAAAGGCCCTGTATAACAGCAGGCTGAAAGGAAAGCAGGACACATAGCAGTGTGTGTTTTTACAGAGTCTTCTTCTTCTTTCGGCTTTTCCCCGTTAGGGGTTGCCATAGCGGATCACCTGTCCACTCATGACTGGTAGTGGAGTTTTACGGTGTCAAGTTGCCAGCCCAGTGCCCAACCTTCTACAGAAGGCACACACACACACATGCACTCATGCCTAGGGCCAATTTAGAGTGTCCAATCCACCTACAGCATGTCTTTGGGATGTGGGAGGAAACAGGCCTGGAGGAAACCCACGCGACCACAGGGAGGACATGCACACTCCACACAGAAGGCACCCCAGCCGAGAATTGAACCGGAGAACCTCTTGCTGTGAGGCGGCAACACTAACTGCTGCACCACCGTGGCTGTCCTGTGTGTTTTTACAGAGTAAAGGACTGAATGACACATGAAAATTTTACAAGAAGAGTTAACCATTCTTGTTTTAGAAAAAAATAAACAAAGTTTTATAGCCTATTGACTATACAAAAAGCGCAACACTGTGTGGAAATTAGATGGGATAAAACTAGGGTTACCACCTGTCCCACTTTGCGAGGGACAGTCCCACTTTGGTCAGTTGTGTCCTGCAAAAAAAATGTAAAAATGGCAAATGTCCTGAGATTTTAGGACAAAATTATTTCCTATATTTTATGTAATAGTTGCATAAAACAGTTAGGCTGTACCTGAAACACTAAAATGTTATAAGAAATAGAATAAGAAACTAAAATGCTACAAGAATAAGCTTTTATTTAGGAAAAAAAGTGAAGTTCTGTCCTTTGTACTGGCCATGGGTATGTTTTGTCCTGTAAACTCTGACGTTTGTGCCAAAAATGTCCCACTTTGGGCATTTGAAAAGGTGGCAACCCTAGATAAAACTGTGCAAAATTACTGAAAGATGTCAAATGGTTCTGTATGGTAAGAGAGACAATGGTCAGCATAGTGATGCAGTAGCTAGCATTTTCTCAGGTTCAGTCTCTCGCTGGGGTGCCTTTTTTGCAGAGTCTGCAAATCCTTCCTTTGTCCATGTGAATTTTTGCCAGGTATTCAGGATTCCTTCAACATCCCCGTGACATGCCACTAGGTGAATTGTCGATCTGCTTCATTGTGCAGCTGTGTGTGGTATGCATGTAAATTTGTGTGCATCGAGCAAAGGACTGGCTTCACCTTCAGGATGGATTCTCTGTCTTATGCTAGCTGGTTGCTTGGCTAAGCTGCACCTTTCCAAAAGCAGGCAGCAGAAAATTAATGAATAATTAGATTCACGATGGGATAATGAATTAATGTCAGGGGAAGAAATAAGAAGATATATAAACATTACATATATCAGAGGTATTATTTATAAAAAACGTTATGTTAAATTTGAGGAGATAAAATCTGAATTAGTTCATTTTTTGATGTGATATTTAAAAATATAATGAAGAAATGGTTGCAGAAATATTAACTCTCAAGTGCTGTAAGTTAGTATTTAATTAAAGTTTTTAATTGGGGCCATTCCTAATGAAGCAGAGACGGATAATGACATGGAGCACATGACTCATAACTGGAAATGTCATGGAGTAGGACACTGGATTGACAGCAGTAACCATTTGAAATATCAAATATGGAAACTGAATGGCAGAAAGAATGAACGTACATATACTAAGTCTGAGATACCATTTCTTGGGATATTTCCTTTTCTCTGAGGTATGGCAATGTTGGAGTTGATATATATAAGTTATTTTGAGGGGGAAGTTTAAAGGAGAAGAATGATTTTTGAGATTCTCTCTTCTCAGGGGCTTTCAGGCTCTTTTTTCAGCTTGTCGGCATTCAGTATTTTGAGGGCCGACATTTCAGTAGGGAGCATTGATAACAGGTAGGCATTGTTCAAACTTGAGTAAAACTGGTTTATTCAAATAAGGTCAAATTGGATGGATAAAATCCTCTTTCCCAAGGCTAGAATTAAGTAAAGAGGTACAGACAGTGAAGCTGCACACATGTGACTGTGGAAGGCTTTGTCTTGTACAGAATGCAACTTACATTTATAATTTTAGTGTTAGTGATAACTCATTTTTTTTCTAAAACAGCATTCACATTAATTCCATTTAAACGAAAGATCCAGACGCAAAATAAGCGATCACTTGTTTCGGGTCTAGAGTTTCAGTTTGAATTGAATTAATGGGAATGCTGTTTCAGAAAAAATACTGAATCAACACTAGCTTTAAAATTACAAATAATCACAAATGTTTGTGCCTTAAAAGATACTTCTTGGAAGCAGGAATCATTGGTGCTTTATGTGCAGTCACTGAGGGATGGAGAATTGTGTGAAGTTGGTACAGCTAAAGAAGGTGATGGGATGGCTACTCAGCAAGATGTTGTAGGGTGGAACAAAAGTATATAATGAAAATGAGAAGTGTTTAGGGCACTAGATAAGAGAGGATAAGGCATGTCTCACTGCAAAAAGAATGGAACCTGGTTAAAAGTAGAGTAAAATCTAATCAAGTACAAATTGGCTCATGGGATAAGTGCACCTTTGAGAACAGTCCTGTAAAACAATATCCTAATGATGCCAGAAGGAACGTTGTGCAAGTGAATTACATAATGTTTCTGCAAACCATGCCAGATTAAATATGGAATGCAGGAAATCATAATGAAATGAATACAGTTCTATCCAAAAGGTTTATATACTTTTATAACAGCGAAACGTGTGGAAATATGTAATGCCATTTTTTTAAACACCACAGCTGTTGCAGTTATTCTGAAAGTGGTATAAAGGAATAGAAATTGTGTGAACCCATTTCTGCTTTTATACAAATCCTGGTTAAACAACTATTTCACAAATATCAATGTATTACTAAGATATGAGGAATGGATGGAAATAACTTCTATACAGAACAAATGATATGCCCACCACATGAACTGACCAAGAGCCTATCATAAGTTAATTTGTGGCATGCTGATGTGGATGGTACACAAATGTGAAGTTATGGGTAAAGGCGAAGAAAGGTATGTATTCACCTAGACTGTTTATGTTTAGAGGCAAACCACATTATTTTACACAGGACAATCAAAATCATGCTATAAGAGCAGTAATCATGTAAGTGTTGCCTATAGTAAAATGTCTTTATCGTGAGGAAAACTGGTCCTAGGTTCATAAGTTCATAGGTAAGTACGGGTCTATATCACATAGTCGAAGCTCCATAACTCCGAACACCTAATGGTTGAACCATTATGTTCAAAGTTACAAAACTTCAACTACGGAAAAAAAAAAAACAATGGACAACAAAATAAATTGTTGTAAGCAGGGGGGCAAGCACCCCTGCACCCCCACAGCCCCTGCTACTTAAATATACCAACTCCAAGATCACACCACATTGAACAAAATGGAAACCTCCGCTTATGGAGATTTCCATTCAAACACTCAAAATTTTACAAATTCAAACTTATGGTCTCGATCATATGTAGTTCGAACTTGTAAAAGTTTATTTATGTGATAGGAACCCGGTAAGTACAAGGTTAGCTGCCCTTCAGGGCCATTTTAAGCCTAGCCAGTTTTCCTTTTTGTGCTCAAATTAACCTATCCCATTTGGTTAGAGACTGACCTTACCCATCCCATGGTCAATAATTATACATTAACTGGGTCATATCATAGATCATTTGAGGAGAACCTATGCATAGGATAAAGCATTTAGGAGCTGACTCTGTCCATTAGTAGTACAAGAGCAGCCCGTGGTAAATTTTCAGTTTCCCATCCATAGATCCAAGTTGTGATTGAATATGGACAGGGATGAGCTTTGTTTTACATGGATGGGGAGTCTGTTTAAGAGCAGTTTTATCTTGTGGGATAATTCTGCCCCTCCAAATTATTCTGTTGATGTTACAGAAGAGGCTTAGATCCCTAGGCCAAGTATTTCTGATGTCATTTGACTTTCTGATGTGCAGTAAATACATCAGTATGGGTCGGATGATGCCCTGCATGCCGGACACAGGTCATCTCTTAGCAGTCTGTAAGATGCCGAGTATAATGATAGGTTTTTCGGTCAGTCCATGCAGCACATGTTGTTTAGGCCTTGTATCCTTTTAGTAACATATCTGTGAATGTTTCAGTTATTGCATAATTATTATATTACTCATATTATATTGGTCATATTAGTCATCATTTTTTGTCCTATGTCTTATGTTGACATCAAGGTGCAGTAGTTCCCATGCTAAATTACTGGTACCCTAACATGACCCATCAATGGGTAGTTCCCTTCTTTTCAGAACAGAAATACTGGTGGCAGTTGTACCTTATGTATATATACACTGTATTAGCAAAATGAGTTTCAGGCAGGAAGGCCCTTTATACTTTGGTTTGTTGGTGTTTACTAATGCATTCTTAATTCATCACAGGAGAGCATTATATAAAGATGAAAGTATGTATGCACATGCACAGTAAAAAAAAATTCCCCCCAGACCCACTTTTCTAGTCAGCCCTGCTGAATATCCCTCTGGTCCCTCCAGGAAAGGTGCAGTTAGCAGCAGCATTTCAATAGCCATTTGACTCCCGGTGGCAGATGAGTGGGCCTCTGGCTGCTCAGTCCTACTTACCTGGATGAATTTTCTGTTTTCCAGGTAACAATGTCATCCTGGGTCAATGGGTTTCACAGAACATTGCCCTGTTGCTTGCACCACTTGGTTGGCTATGTTAGTCATAACTGTATAGGGCAAATGAAATGTAACTTTACTAAAGGGGAATATACTTCATTACAGAAATTGTGACTATACAACACATGCCGAAACAAGTGAAATTTAATAAGGATGCTATTTTAGAAGGGTATTATGTAAAGTATTTAGAAAAATAGTGTTATAAGGAAAAGAGGAAAATAAAAGGAGAGAAAATAATTGTACAACATAATGTATAGGATCATGGAAAAATAAAAAAAGTGAGGAAATAATTGTACAACATACTGTATGGGAAAGTGAAAAAACTTCACATAATAATATTGAAGAAAAATGTATAAATAAGCAGAAGAAATATGAATACAAGGCAGTTTGGAAGAGCAGAGTGTATCGAAACCCATTCACATTTACTGGAAAAAAGACTTGTGAAACATTTAGATTGTAATCAGATGAATAAGGAAGAACATAGAAGAAAAGACTAGGCCCCGGGATTCAATAACACCTACACTAAGTGTACACTGTAAGGACTAGGCCCGGGATTCAATAACACCTACACTAAGTGTACACTGTAAAGACTAGGCCCTGGATTCAATAACACCTACACTAAGTGTACACTGTAAGGACTAGGCCCGGGATTCAATAACAACCACACTAAGTGTACACTGTAAGGACTAGGCCTGGGATTCAATAATGCCTACACTAAGTGTACACTGTAAGGACTAGGCCTTCAATAACACCTACACTAAGTGTACACTGTAAGGACTAGGCCCGGGAATCAATAACACCTACATGAAGTGTACACTATAAAGACTAGACCCCGGATTCAATAACACCTACACTATCAAATGCTGCCAAATGATAAAAGTATAGGAGGAATGCCAATCAGATATACCTACCAATATAATAAAACAAGTAAAGGAAAATATGAAGAATTTACTTATCAATGCTAGGAACCTAAACAAGAAACTCCAGTCCTACAAGCCCTCCTCACCCTGGAGGAAGAAGACATCTGTGTAGTGAGTGAGACATGGTTTAAAATGGTGGATGTACTTTGGCTGTGCAGGGCTATAATGCTTTCTAAACTTTTAGACCAGCCACAGTGCAGGAGGAAAAATGGTGAAGGTATCTTAGTCTTCATCTGGAGGAGACTCACCTCAAGGCTGAAAAAGTAGCAGGATGCACTAGAGCTTCTTCATGTCCAAATAACCATTAGAAAGGTCTCATACCATAAATTATCTAGATATAGAACTCCCTCTATAACCCAAAAAAGCAACATTGCATATCTACAAGAACTAGAGTCAATCAATATTATATTCAATACTATTGTCATGAATGAGATAAACTATCCAACTATTAAATGGGAAACCTACACCATCAGATATGGATCGTGATTAAATGCCCCTCCTCATCAGCCCTACCAATATCCCATTACTTGGCTCTCCTCAATTACAAGAAAAAATGTTCAAACATATCACTGTGCATACTATGTTTTTTTACTTTTACAATAATCACAGATTTGCATTTAATTCATATTTTACAATGAAAATGCTGACAGACATTTACCAAATAAAACAAAAGTCTAACAATGAAAACAGACTTGGCATGAGCAACAGTAAACTTCTTTTCCTCTGAAAATCACATTTACTGAAAACACATCTGGCAATCCATTAGACTGCAAGAGAAATGATGAAATTCATTGTCAAATAGCATACAGTTAAGCATTAATTATTGGCTTTGTGAATGGTACAGAAATTCAAATTAAAGATATGTAATGCATTTGCTAACATCTTGGAAGAGCACATTTGAAGCAAGTGTCCCTTTTCAGGAGCAACCCAGGGGCACTCTCCAGTGAAGTGACTTAGTCAGAGCAAAACAGAAGACAAACAAAGGCTGGTGGAGTAAAACCATGCACTTCAGTAGCAGCTCATTAACAGCTCACAACCTTACCCAGCTGAACTAAGTACCAGACAGACTGTTGTAGCCCAGCAAAGTCCATTTTACATGACTGTGTCTGCAAAATGCAAGGTAGATTAAAAGGGTGAAAATCTAACCATGTCCCCTAGCTGTATGTGTAGCTGTACCTATTAAGTTATAATAAATTTAAGAATAGAGGGTATTCTGAGAGTGATTTAAAATACAGCTTGAGAAGAATCAAAAATAACAGTAATAATAATAGTATTAGTTATAGTTATAATAATAAGGAAATAAAAGATATGGTATATTTTGTTTCAACATTTTCTTTATTGTCTGAACAAGTCAAGAGACGAGTAATGTTTAGTTGGAATTTACTTAAAAAGGAAGTTGAATTTTTAAAAAATAATGGGATTAGTTTTTCTTATAATAGAGGAAGAAATGTTCAGGATTTTATAGTACACAGTCGCTTTAAGACACCGAAGATGTTAATGTACAAACAAGTGAAATATCAGGGTACAAGAAAATGTGGAAAGTGTACTATATGTAGGTATATAGTTCCACAGTTTAAAATCATTAATGGAACTGTTTTTGAAACCAAGGGAACCTTTAACTGTAAATCAGAACAGGTTATTTATGGTATAGAATGCCCTTGTGGCAAGTTTTATATTGGAGAAACTAAAAGAACTTTGTGCTGTAAGATAAAAGAACATGTTAGAGACATAAAAAATCAGAAGGAAAGTAGTCCTTTAGCTATACATTTTTATAAATATCATAATAGTAAACCTGACAATTTAAAAGTCACAGTATTAGATAATGTTAATAATGAAGTATATTGTAGTGAACAACATATAAAACAAATATTAAGGAAAAAGGAATTATGTCTTATACTAAAATTTAATACATTAAGTCCAAATGGACTGAATCATGACTGTTCATGGAAAAGTTTGGCATAAGTTATGAGATTTGTATATATATGTTTTTTAAATATATGTTTTTTATATACATGTATTCTGTTTCTTTAATTTAATTAGTAATTAATTAATAGTAATTACTTAAGTGTTGGTAGGGGAGTGTCTTTTGAAATGTATTTAAAGTGAGCTATTGGTCACTGTGGAACTTTTACTCTGTAAAGGCAAGTTTTGCCGAGGCGCTAGAGAAATCTAATTGTGTTATGTTTTACCTTCAAGTGGATTAAATATTTATCCAGACGTGCAGTGGAGTCTTTCTTTCGTGGTATTACAAATAGAGTTTTATACCTTCCTTTGGTGGTTTTTGCATGTCCCCTAGCTGCCTCACAGCACAAGGATTCTAAACCATAAAAGTGACAGAGCCTGAAAACTATTCTTTGCAAACAAAACACCCCAACTTCAGCAAAAATTCAGGGAGCACAGAAATCAAGCATAAAAGCAAATCAATTTAGACAAAAAGCAATACTATATCAACCTGCAAACCAACATAAAGCCAACCCAAAAACTTCTGGTCCTATATTAATAATTTACTTCACCCATGTACTAAGTCCAACCGTAATCAATTATCAAATAATTCTGAATTAGAAATTTCAACTCAGTTCAATGCATATTTTATAAATAAGGACAAAGGGGAATCTCCAAACTCTGGACCCCACACAGTTTGGGTTTGTGAAAGGTAGATCATGCCTGCTCAACCTGATAGACTTCTTCGAGTCTGTCACCAGAGCTGTGGATGAGGGCAAGGTAGTTCACACAGCCTACCTAGATCTTGCCAAGATCTTCAACACCATCCCTCACTCAGGAATCATAGATAGACTCACTAAACTAGGCATAAACCCCTATGTCATAAGATGGGTTCCCATCTGACTCACAGATAGAGCCCACACTGTGAAAGTAGCAGACTCAAAATCTGATTACTGACCAGTTACAAGTAGTGTCCCACAGGGATTGGTCCTAGGTCCTCTCCTGTTTACCATCTACTTCTCTGAAGTTCAAGCCAACACAAAAGGACTCTGGCTGTCCAAGTTCACAGATGATTGCAAACTGGGAGCCATTATTGATTCTCCAAGTGATGTAGACATTCTACAAAAAGGCCTCACTGACACCAGTGACTGGTGCTAGAACTATGGCTTTAAGCTCAATGCCAAAAAGTGCACTGTCATTCCCTTTGGGAAAAATTCGGTGCCCATGAACTACCACATAGGGGGTAGTCCACTAAACACTGAAGGTGTGATAAGAGACCTGGGGACACAGGTTGAGAGCAACCTCTCCTTTGAGAACCACATTGCCAACTGTAGTCAGAAAGTCCTTCTATGTGACACATCTCATTACAAAAGGTTTCTCATCCAGGAAGAAAGAGGTCATAATCCCTCTCTACTCGTCCTTCATTAGACCTATTATAGAATACAATGCCCCATTTGGTATGTACTTCATTAGACACCTAAAACAACTGGAAAGGCCACAGAAGTACCTCACTAAGAGAATTTTAGGCCTTGGACACATGACCTACATGGACAGACTCAAAAAACACCAGCTATACTCTGTCTCTTATCGCCTACTTAGAGGTGATCTCTTCTTGACCTACAAAGTCATGTCTGACCCAGAGCTGCTAGATATGCTACACCTAAAGAAATCCCACTCCCTCCATGCCATATGCTCCAGGGACCTAAACCTCATTACCACAATGAACAGAACATGCTGGAGGGATAGGTTCTTAACCCAGAGACTTCCCATACTTTGGAACAAACTTCCCATTCACGTCAAACAGAGCACTTCACTGGCCCTCTTTAAGAGAAATCTTGATGAATGGATGGGCAATAGGAATCACTTCAGTGGCCTTGCTTGCCAGGGGCACTGGGAACTAACTTTGGGTGGCATGATGCCAGGGAATCTTCTACTAAATCAAAAACAAGAATAATGGCCTCCTTCACCAAAAGTACTGCCAAAAATACAAGTAGTAAATAGTCAAAAAGTAAGGCAGTTACTACCAGGCTGAGAATATAATAGCTCACTTGATTAAAACAATAAATAAAACAGTATCATAAGTGCTTTTATTGTTTTAATAAAGTAAGCTATTTTATTCTCTGACCGGGAATCTTCTTGGGCTAAGCTTATATAGACTCCAGGGCCATTAGCCTAGTACACACCAAGGAACCTATGAAAGTATTTCTTCTCCTTAACAAAAATATCTCTCCCAGTATACTCCATTCTACTAATCACCCCATACCCCCATCCACACCAGAAGACCCTTCTTCTATCCCCATCATCCCTGATTTTCCCATCTTCCACATCAGGTTTTACCTTGCAAAAGGTATACATATGTTGTATTGCTTTGGATCAAGGGGTGCTTGACAGAAAGACAATGTACAATAGAGTATGCATGCTGTATATTTAAAAAGCGTTTCAAGGACTGAACGTGCATATAAATAGTCAGCACGTGCTAGCTTCAGTGCCATTTTGAGAGTGCAGCCAGAGAGTGCACATGTATGAGTGTAATAGATAGTTTGTTTATAAGTTTATCTAAGTTAATGTTATTAAGCCTCAATCCTGATGTGTTAGTACATAACAAAGCTGCTTGAACAAAACCTACAAAGTCTCATCTATTGTATCCTGACTAGACAAGCGACATGGTGTCAGAACTGGGATTCCAGAGACTGATATTCAGAGCTATGAGGTGCAGAGATAACAGTGAATGCAAACTAAGAGAAAAGAGCCAGAAAAGAACCAAAGGTAATGAAAAATTGCACAAACAGTTTATTTTGTGAAAAAGATGAAACAGAGCATTACAAGGGCACAAACCACATTATTAAACAAGCGAGCAGCACAAAAGGTTTATTAATTAAATTAAATGTTTAAGATTAAGATATTTGATAAAACAATTATCAGAAAAGCACATAAGGGATTTGAAATTATTTCAGAATTACAAAACTAGCATGTTTAAAGCAAAATGAGTACAGTAAACTTTCAGTTAACCGGAACTCAAGCAACCAGAAAAGAATCAAAGAAATACAGTGCAGTATCAACAATTCAGTTTTACATGTGTTGCACTTTGCCCCCCCCCCCCCGCAGAAACATACCTTAACTTTTCTAGAGTTTTAGAGTTTTAAAAAGGAAGATACAAATAAATTCTCTCTCCCCCCAACCTGAGAACAAGTCAAACCAAAAAAGTGAAATCGCTAAAATGTCAACACTCGCTCCATACTCACTCAGTTTGCATCAGATTGCACATTCTCTTTCCAATCGCTCACACGCACAGTCTCTTAGCTTTCATACATGCATTCGCTCACTCTTTCTATTCTGATCTCTCTCACACACACACACACACACACACACACACACACACACACACACACACACACACACACACACACACACACACTGTCTTCAGCTTTCATACATGTCTCCGATCTCTCACATACTTTCGTTTCTGCTTTCATGCATGCACTCCCTCACTCTTTCTCTCTCTGATTTCTCACACACACTCTCTTCAGCTTTCATACATCTCTCCAATCTCTCACAGTCAGCCGCTTCTGCTTTCATACATGCAGTTACTCTCTCTCTCTGTCTCTCTCTCTCTCTATTCAATTCATTAAATTCCAATCTACTCAGCATGCCACTGGAAACTATTCCACATACCACACTTTCTAGCAGAAATATAAGTTTAAAATATTATTCCAGCCAGGCCTTTAATTACTGTATTTCAATATCAAAATCAAATCAACACAGTGTTTATGGTATAGTATAGGGTACAGTATTTGATAGGTCTTTTTTTAATAGTAACTGTCAAGCAACTATAAACTACACTTATCCAGCATCTACCAATCCCCATCAGTGCCGGTTAACTGAGAGTTTACTGCATGTTTAAAGTAAAACAGGCACATTTAGAGTAAAATGAGCACAGGAAAAGTACAACGGGCATGAAAAGAGATTAAATGAGCAAAACGAATATAATAAGGGCAAAAAGGGCACATTAAGAATTTTTGGCAAAGTGCTGTGTTTTGGCATAACTACTACTTCGTATTGTATTCAGGGCATAATTAGAGTTATTTAAAGTATCTCAAAGTGTGTAAAAGTGTTTACAGTGTGTGCTTATTACTATCCATTTATTCCGAAGAGTTTATTTCTGTCCAAAGTGCAACTGTTTCGTAATGTGCAATCAAATACAGCCATTTTGAAAAGTTTTGTGTGCTGGTTGTGTCTGTTTGCAAAGTGCTGGCATTACAGATTGTTTCTTGCACTGTGAAAGGGTCCCAAGAATAACAAATGTATTACCAAAAACAAATTCTTGCAAGGAACCAATCACAGTAGCAGGAAAGTAATAAAATAACAATCTTTTATTAAATGGTGAGCACTTTCATGACTGACTGAGCACTACTTCAGACCAATAAAACCAAATACAACTAACAACTATTATATACAAAAAGGAAGTGACATCACTTAATTAAGTAATGAACAAATAAATAACTACTTTTTAAATAATTTCCGAGTTTTTAAAATAGGTTTTAAGGGGACATGACCATTTAACCCTGGATGCTTATCAGCCTGAAACCATATGATCCAATTTATTTCATGTTGTTCTGTAATATTCTTAACATCCCCAAGACACTTTTCAAAACTTAAACATTCTAGAGCCCTAAATTTATACATGTGTGTATCATCTCTATCAATTATATGTTTTGCTAGAACATTTCTAGTGTCTCTATTCCTGATTGCCAGGAGATGTTCTCTCATCCTGTCCTTCAACATCCTATTAGTTTTCTCTACGTAGAAACAAGGGCATGCTTGACAGCATGCTAAGTAGACCACATTAGGAGTTGAACAAGTAGAGCAGGTCTTAAGCTCAAACTCTTGACCAGTTATTGGATGTCTAAAGATTATATTCTTATCTATGTACTTACAACAATTATAATTCCCACGTGGTACTGTTCCTGTAAACGTGGACCTATTAAACTTCTCCCCATCTTTATAGCACAGCAGTCTTTTTAAAGACTTTTTATTCTTGAAAATAAAGTGCAGATGATTCCATACATCTCCAATCTCAGTATTCAGTAGCAAAATGGGCCATTTTCTCTTGATTATATCACAGAAAACATTTGTATCATTGGTATAGTGCATCAAAAAGTTTACCCTTTCTCTGCTCTTACTGACAGTCATCTGATTCCCCTCTTCATCCAGAAAACCTCTAGAAAAATACAGTCGAGCTGAGCCATGCCTAGACCCTTTTACAGTCCTAACCATGCTGCAAATCTCTATCCCTATAACCTCGATCCTTAAATTCAGATACAAGCTTACTCAGGTTAGACTCAAATGTATTCTCCTTACTGTTGAGTCTCGAGATTCTCATGCCTTGCCCTTTTAACACATTCTTAAAAACTTGAGATGAATGCATGCTGTCTCTCCTCAGAGTAGTATTTATACAGCATGGTTTCCTGTAAAGCCTAGTGGCAATGGTGTTATCTTCCATTCTATACACCTCGACATCTAAAAAATCTATAACAGATAACAGATCTTGAACAATCTGAATGTGAATTTCAAAAACCAGGTGGCACCATGCAGATACTTAAGGAATTCTGGGATATCACCTTCACTGCCTTCCCACAAAATAAAAATATCATCCACAAATCTCTTAAAAAACTTTATATGCTCACTGAACTGGTTTCCATGTAGAACATATGTATTCTCCCAGTGGGACATAACTAAACTGGCATAGCTGTTTGCGCAGGGGGTGCCCATGGCTACCCCCTGCTTCTGCCAATAATAAGTATCATTAAACAAAAACACATTATTCGCTAGTATCAAGCTGATAAGAGAGCATGTCAGTGCTAACTTTATATCACTGAAGTTACTATATTCCTTCAAATAAATTTGAAAAAAACTTAAGCCTTCATCATTCGGTATAGAAGTAAAAAGTGACTGTACATCCAGGGTCAAAAAATACACATTTCCTATATTGTCAAGGTCATTAATACATGTATAAAAATCACTTAAAAACTGCTTAGTGTCTTTTAAAATAGTAGCAAAAAGATCTACTAATCCCCTTAACTCCTTTTCAACATAAATAGAAAGTGCTTCAGTCACCCACCCCCTCCCAGACACAATGGGTTGAATGGGGGGTTTATCTAAACTTTTATGTATTTTAGGTAAACCATTTAAGGTGGGTACAACAGGCAAATTTACTCTAAAATAATCATACAAATCCAAAGTTATCATGCAGGCTGCTAAACTATTCCTTAACGCTTTATGTACTTCATTAATAAAAACATCCATTCCCTGAACATCTATTGCTTCATAAACATTGACATCATTAAGCATTTCATGCATCAGTTCAATGTAAAAACCTCTAAATAATAGAACCAAAGAGCCGCCTTTATCTGCAGGATGTAGCGTTATGGTATCATCTAACTGTAATTCAGAAAGGGCTCTTCTTTCAGTGTAGATCAGATTATAAAACCTGCTATATGAAGATTCATTCAAAAAAGCCTGCCTGACATGATTTTCACACATCCGGCAAAAAGTCTCTTCTGTCAGATCAATCATAGGTACATAACTGCTAGGTTTCTTATATAAATTACCTTCAATCTGATCTTGAAACATAGTGCCTAACATAACATTCCTAGCAAACAATTTAATGTCCATGATAATGTCTGTTAAAGGCATACCTGTAGAAGGAATAAAAGTTAACCTTTTTTGTAATAAAGAACACTGTGCTTCCATTAAAACTTTCAAAGACAAATTGAAAATCAGCTGGTCGTTCGGTGTTGCCATATCCTCTTTATCGTGTTGTTCATTTCCAAACCTGAAAATTGTAGCTGCCGCTTCCGACTCCCGACTGCATGCACAGTGTCGAGCTGGAATGTCTATTTTCCTGATGGGTAGTGGTAAAGGGGAAAAAAAACATCTTCTGTTGCTTCTTCGTTGCCGTCTTAATCCTCACAGCTGGCTTCTGTTGTTCATGCAACACAGAGGATGTAGTATGATGAACGTCTGCAACTACAGTCACTTCCAATGCTCTAGAGCTACCAATGGGATTCAGAGCTGGTGTACTGACATCTAAGTCAACCAATCGCTACACTTATCCAGCATCTACCAATCCCCATCAGTGCCGGTTAACTGAGAGTTTACTGCATGTTTAAAGTAAAACAGGCACATTTAGAGTAAAATGAGCACACGAAAAGTATAATAGGCATGAAAAGAGATTAAACAAGCAAAACTAATATAATGCAGCCAACAAGGGCACATTAAGCATAAATAAAGCAAAGCGACTGCATGTTTTTGGCAAAGTTCTGTGTTTTGGCATAACTACTACATCGTATTATATTCACGGCATAACTAGAGTTATTCAAAATATCTCAAAATGTGTAAAAGTGTTTACAGTGTGTGCTTATTACTGCCCATTTATTCTGAAGAGTTTATTTGTGTGCAAAGTGCAACTATTTTGTAAAGTGCAATCAAATACAGCCATTTCAAAAAGTTTCTTGTGCTGGGTATGTCTATTCTCAAAGTGCTGCCATTACAGATTGCTTCTTGCACTGTAAAGAGTTATTTAGCAAGTACTGCCATTTTGGGGAAGTTTTAGTGTGCTGTGTACTGTTTATTCACAAAGTGCAATTACTTTGAAATGTTTTTTACACTGATAAGAGGTGATATCTTAGAGTACACTAATTTCAAGAGTATTACAGTGCCCAAGAGACTTATTTCACAAAGTTCAGTTATTCAGAGGCTTGTTGTGCTATTGGACAAAGTTACAAGTGCTGGCATAGATTTCTGGCATATGTGTATGTGTGTTTGTTCATGCATATTTGCAAAAGCCTTCACTGGTATGTATTAATATGGCATATGGATTTCGAAAGCCCTCACTACTTGTATTTGATCAGAATATTGCAGAGAACTGGAGAATATTTGAGCAAGAGTACGATATTTTTATACAAGCAACTTATTCTGACAAACATGCATGCATTACGGCATTCATTTTGCTAAACCTAGCTGTGTCAGAGGCCATTGAAAAATAGCATTAATTTGTGTATATACCAGCAGTATATGAGGGAGAAGGTGAAAACTGCCATATTGTTGTAAAGGCTGAATAAAGGGAAGACCCCGAGTATTTGAAGTGCAAATTCAGGGAAATGTGTAACTCCAGACAAATATTACATTAGAGAAGCATTTGTTTTAAACAAGAGATCAGAAACCAGGGGAAACTTTTGCAGCTTATATAACTGACCTGAGAAACAAAGCCAAAATGTGTCGGTTTGGTGACTTAAAAGATTAGTTGATGAAAGACAGGCTCATGTGTGGTATTAATAGTGCTGCTGTGAGAAAGATTTTGCTTTGTAACAATGATTTAATGTTGAGCAAAGCAATTGAGATTTGCAAATCCATGAAATTACAGAAAGGCACACAAGTATGCTTGGAAGTGATGATTATGGATCAACAGGCTCCAGAGCAAATGTAGACAGCATGCACCACATGGCAAGCAAACACAAGCACATGGCAGCTACAGCCCCTACTGATTCACTGGGTAAACCACATAGTTTTCCAACAAGTTCTAAAAAAGGAGCACCCTCAGTGCAGTACAAGCATGAGTCAGCAAAACCCAAATCCAGTTTTATTGTTAACTTTGCAACTGTGGTGCAAATAATAAGTCTAAGAGACAGAAATGCTTAGCATTTGGTCAGTAATGCCATGTGTAAAAAATTGAACCATTTTCAAAAGTTTTGCAAATTAAGTAAACCTCACACAGTTGCAAAGAGAGGTCATGCAAAAAAAGCAAACTGATCAAGTAGAATTGCAGCAGTCTACTTTCTGCGTAGATGGTGTATCAGTAATTGATAAAAAGGTTGATGCAGTGAATTTGCTGAATTTTTTACTGTCCAGATCAATAGTAAATCCACCACTCAAAGCAGACACTGGTTCAAAGTGTAATGTTATATCAGCAGATACTTTTGCTAAGGTGAGAACTAATGAACAACTCAGTGTGACTAGTTGTGCAAAACTTGTTATGGAGGTGAAGAAATTGAAACCAAAGGCTTAGTAGTGCTTTCGTGTTATTTGGCAAGGAACTGTTACAGCTTGTTATTCTATGTAGTTTGAAGACCTGTGCAGTCATTATTAGGTCTCAGAGACAGTTTGAGAATGAATCCGCTTTCTTTTATCAAAGAAGCTCATCATATAAGCACATCTCCTACTTCCAATTTTACTGAAGCCATTTTCTCAGAATATGCTGATGTTTTCGATGACAAGTTGGGCAGACTTCCAGTTGTGTATTCTATGAAGTTAGACCTAGAGGTCAGTCCAGTGGTCAGACCAGCATGAAATGTTCTGATAGCTATAAAAGATAAAGTCAAAGCTCAGTTGGATAAAATGGTGCAACAAAAAGTCCTTGAAAAATGCATACACTTGCAACTCCTTCCCTACCTCCTAGACAGTCAACTTCTTTCTCCAGCTCAACATGGATTTAGACCAGGACATAGTACTACCACTGCTCTTCTCTCCTTTCTTGACATCGTCAACTGTGCCTGAGACTCTGGCAACATTGTATCTACCCTTCTCCTAGACTTATCAGAGGCCTTTGATACTGTTTCCTACAATGTTCTCTTGTCTAAACTCTCTCTTCTCAATCTCTCCCCCTCCACTATTAACTGGTTTTCCAGCTACCTTTCTAATAGACAACAAGCCATCAAGTGGAACCATAGTACCTCCTTCTTCCTTCACACTCCAGCAGGAGTTCCACAAGACTCAATACTGGGTACCTTATTTTTTAACATCTTCATTAATAATTTTCATCAGTGCATTCCTAATACCAAACTTGTCCAATATGCAGATGATTCCACCATAATTTGCTATGCTCAATCTCTCCCCAAACTCATGCAACTAACACAAGATGCCTTCTCTTGTACCAAGTCTTGGATGCTGAAAAATCACCTTGCTCTCAATGCATCCAAAACCAAAATCATGATGTTTACCCTATCTAAAAACACCTCTATCAATTTAAATTCCCTCTCCATACTCAGTCAGAATAAGATTCCCATTGAAATAGTCTCACATGCAAAACTTCTAGGTGTTATCATTGATGAACATTTGAAGTTTGACATTCATATACAAACTAGTATTAAGAAAATACACCAAAATCTCGGAATGCTGTATTGTCACAGCCATTATCTCACTTCCTCTTCCAAACATATACTATTTCCTACCTCATCCCCTCTCTCTTGTATGGAGCTCCTCTCCTCACCAACCTTCAATCCTCCCTAAAGTCAAAACTGTCATCCTGCTACAATAAAATCTCTAAGATTGCTACTGGGGCCCAATCCTCCTCCCACCACTGTGATGCACTCCACTCCTTGAACTGGCTGGAACTCCCCCACTATCTCTCTTACATTCAACTGTTAACTGCTCACAAACTCATTTTCAAACCCTCTAACTGCCCTTCCCTCTCCACCATACTCACCTTGCATTATCTTGACAGACTACTCAGGTCCAGTAACCAGAACCTCCTCGAAGTGTACAAACCCTTACGCTAACCTGGGCAATTTCTCCTGTCTTTCTCCCTCGCTCGCCTATGGAATTCATCTCCCCACATTCAAATCACCCAAAACCACTCCTCCTTCAATACCATGCTCCATTCCCATCTCTCTTCTCACCAGGATTGCTCATGCTCTCACCCCACCTGACTCCCTCTATATTATTTCTGCTCCCCCATCCTTTTTGTTTTTCTCCTGTCTCAAAACTCAGCCTAATGACTCCCTTCATTTCATTTCCACTCCCTCTCCCTTTTTCCTTTCTCATAACTCAGCCTAGCGACTCCCTTCATTTCATTCCCACTCCCTCTCCCTTTTTCCTTTCTCATAAATCATCTTAGCGACTCCCTTCATTTCATTTCTACTCCCTCTCCCTTTTTCCTTTCTCATAACGCACCCTAATGACTCCCTTCATTTCATTTCCACTCCCTCTCCCTTTTTTCCTCTCTCATATCTCACCCTAGTGACTCCCTTCATTTCATTTCCACTCCCTCTCCCTTTTTCCTTTCTCATAACTCACCCTAATGACTCCCTTCATTTCATTTCCACTCCCTCTCCCTTTTTCCTCTCTCATATCTCACCCCAGTGAGTCCCTTCATTTCTTTTCCACTCTCTCTCCCTTTTTCCTTTCTCATAACTCACCTTGGCGACTCCCATTATTTCATTTCCACTCCCGCTCCCTTTTTCCTTTGTCATAACTCACCCTAGTGACTCCCTTCATTTCATTTCCACTCCCTCTCCCTTTTTCCTTTCTCATATCTCACCCTAGTGACTCCCTTCATTTCATTTCCACCCCCTCTCCCTTTTTCCTTTCTCATAACGCACCCTAGTGACTCCCTTCATTTCATTTCCACTCCCTCTCCCTTTTTCCTTTCTCATAACTCAGCCTATTCACCTTTCACTGTTCTACTCGCTATCTCTCATTCTTCTTACCTCTCACCTCATGGAGTACTTATGTACTCCAAAATACTTATGTTTTAATTTCAGTCATTGCTTTGTTACAACACCTTGCTCAGATGTTATTATTCTGTCTTCCATGTTACTGTGTTTTTAGTAGTTTTGAAAATTGTATTGTACTTAACTTTGTTGATATTAGCTTTGTAATAATCGTATATGGAGCTTTTCTCCCTTGGCCCCCATTGAAAATGGGCTCATTTTGGCCCAATGTACTTTCCTGGTTAACAAACTGCAAATAAATAAAATAAATAAATAAGGTGTAATTTGTCCAGTCACAGAACCAACTGAATGGTTGTTGTCCATGGTAGCAGCCCACAAAAAAGGCACAGAAGAAATCAGAATATGTATTGACCCAAGAGATTTGAACAATGCATTAAAGAGACCGCATCATCCAATGCATGCAGTTGAGGAAGTTGCAGCCCTAATACCAAATGCCACTGTTTTTTCTGTCTTAGATGCAAAAAGTTCATTTTAGCAAGTGATGCCTGATTGGAAATCCTCATTACTGACTACTTTCAGTACCACGTTTGACAGATATAGATTCCTCAGGATGCCATTTGGAATAAATTCTGCAAGTGAAGTCTTTCAGTGTGCAATGGAGCACATTTTTTCAGGTTATCCTTGTGCCATAATAGTAGATTTATGGGTTGGAGGCAGTGGTGAAGCAGAGCATGACAGAGACCTTAAAAGAGTTCTATACAGAGCATGTGAAGTGAACTTAAAGCTCAATCCTCTAAAGTGCAAATTCATACTATCAGAAGTTACATATGTAAGCTGTTTATTTACCAGCACCGGCTTGCATCCAGACCCATCCAAGCAAGCAGCCATTCTTGTGATACCAGCGCCACATAATGTTCAAGCTCAACAACATTTTCTTGGTATGGTAAACTATTTAGGCAAGTTTATACCAGACTTCAGTGAGTTAGCAGCACCTTTGAGAGAGCTGATGCGCAAAGATTTTACATGGTCTTGGTTAGAACAGCACCAGAAAGTATTTAAAGACCTTAAGCAGAAAATTGCCATCCCACCTGCATTAAGATACTATGATGTCAATATACCAGTAGCTCTTTCCTGTGATGCTTCAAAATTTGGTCTTGGCACAGTCATTCTCCAAGAAGGCAGACCAGTAGCCTACGCATCAAGAACTCTTACCCAAACTTGAAATGTAATATGCTCAAATTGAGAAATAACTTTTGGAAATAGTATTTGCATGTTCAAAGTTTCATGATTATATCTATGGTCGAGCTATTCAGATTGAAATTGATCACCAACCTTTAGTTACAATTTTATAGAAGCCTATGCATTCCGCTCCAGCAGGATTACAAAGAATGATGCTCAAATTGCCAAAGTACAACTTCAAAATGGTCTATACAAAAGGAAAACTTTTTTATCTGGCAGATACCTTATCTGAATCGCCCAGAAAAACAACAGAACAGCTTTATGCAGATAATTTTGACTTTGACATCATGGAAGTGCGTAATTTTTCTACCATGAGACTTGATGAGCTGAGATATACAAAGACTGATCCAATTTTGCAAAAGCTCAGTCACTACATTAATGTTGGATGGCTGTCAAAGCAATCTAGTGTACCACCTGAAGTGCAAACTTATTTTCCTTACAGAGATGAGATGATGGAAGATGGCATTATTTTCAAATGTCCTAAAATTGTTGTTCCTGCTTCCTTATAACATGACTATATCCAGATTTTGCATTGTGTTCACCCAGGTTCTAAAGCTACCAAAAGAAGGGTGAGATGACTAATATTTTGGACTTCTCTAGCAAAAAACATTGATAAAATAGTTTATTCCTGTTCAGTATGCAATAGTGCTAAACCGCATTTGCAAAGAGAACCACTTCAGCTAAGTCACGTTCCTGAACTACCTTGGTCAAGAGTAGCCACTGATATGTTCAAGTGGAACAATCAGCATTACTTGGTATTGGTAGACTGTTATTCGAACTGGTTTGAGACTGATTTACTACCTAACCTAACATCCACTGATGTTATTACTAAGTTGAAACATCATTTCTCAATCCACGGTAGTCCACATAAAGTTATTTCTGACAATGGTACTCAATTTACTAGTCAGTTATTTCAGAAATTTGTAAATGAATGGGGCTTTGTACATGTTACTAGTAGTCCAGAATATCCACAGTCAAATGGGCTAGCCGAACGTGGAGTGCAGAGTGCAAAGGAATTACTTGAGGGGGTCAAAGCATGATAATATCGATGTCTTTTTGAATTTACTTAATCTCAGAAACATACCCCGTGACAATATACTTGGCTCACCTGCTCAGAGACTTCTATCGAGTCAAACCAGAATAACTTTGCCTATCAGTTCCAGTTTGTTGAGACCTAAAGCTAAGAAGAACAGGAAAATTAGAGCTCAACTATTCAGAAAGCGTTCTTTCCAGAAGTCCAGCTATGATAAATCCAGCAAATTTCTTCGTCCATTGAAAGAAGGAGAGACAGTGAGGATACAAACAGTAAAAGGTTTCGACTGGATTGGTCAAGTAACAGGTATATGTACTGAGCAGAGATTATACTTCGTAGAATCTGAGGGTGGGGAGTACAGGAGAAATCGCAGACATCTTCTTCCTGTACCAGAGTTGATCTCACAGCATTGTTCCTGTGATACAGATTCTAGATCTCAGAGCAATTCAGACAATGTTCCTGTTGCAGAACATGTCTTAACTTCTACTTCCATTCCTGATGATGTTCGTGATGTCTCTAAGTTGAATATTCAGCAGAGTCAGTCCCAGTTGCTAGACCTGATTCTAATTTCTATGTCACATGATTTGGTCATATTTCCAGACCTGGTGTGAAATACACAGCAACCTGGACATAATTGTTTATATGTATTTAGTTCTGTATAATTGCATGACAAAGAATTATATTGATTGCATATCAATTAATGTCGCCAACATTGCATGACTTATTTCTCAAAGAGGGAGGATGTAGAATAGAGTGTGTGTGCTGTATCTTTAGGAAGTGTTTCAAAGACTGAATGTGCATATAAATAGTCAGCACGTGCTAGCTTCAGTGCCATTTTGAGAGTGCAGCCAGAGAGTGAGCATGTATGAGCAAAATAGCTAGTTTGTTTATACGTTTATCTAAGTTAAAGTTATTAAGTCTCAATCCTGATGTGTTTGTACATAATACATCTGCTTGAACAGAACCCACAAAGTCTGGTCTATTGTATCCTGACTAGACAAGTGACAGGCAACAATCAGTAAATTGGCATGGTATCCAATCTCCTTTCTTGCATGTTAAAAGATGAGTACCCCAACGTTCCATACTAGGGCCTCTCTTGTTCACTATTTTTATAAATTATTTGCAGACTGCTACAAAACAAGCCTCACTTATACAATATGCAGGTGTCTCCATGCTTATATACTTTTCCTACAACCTCACCCACCTTCATCAAATAACTCAGGAGGCCTTTAACTTCACCAAAAGCTGGCCCAAAAATACCTAAGTCTTATTTATACCTGAGAAAATTAAAGTTAGTATTATTCTTCTCTAAAAATCTCACCCAATGCAAATCCAATTTCAGAACCGTCTCTCTCTTAACAACACAGAATGCATATTTTCAATGCCATCAAAAAACAAACATCAAAGGCTAGGTATGCTGTACAGAAGTAAACAATATCTCACTAATTCTACCCAAATAACCCTAGCCACCACCTACACATTTTCCAGTCTTTATTACGGTGGACCTATTTTTACCAAACTCCAATCAATTGTAAAATCTATACATGAACAATGATATAGTACATTATCTTGTTTTGCCACCAACAAACCCCATTTCACCCATCACTGCACTGCCCCCAAGGAACAAAATTGGCTACAACTACCCCACCATCTCACCTGCAACCAACTACTCATAACTTATAAACTAATACATAAACCTTTTGACTGTCCTGCTCTTAGTTCTCTTCTCCAAAAATACCTTCCCACTCGACCACTATGTTCAAATATCAATAAATTCATGTCTGTCCATAAGCCAAACAACACAGCTGGCTATTGCCTTTACTCTTGTTGTGTGGCAAAAACATGGAACTCAGTCCCAGTAACTATCAGGTTTTCACCAAATATTCAAGCCTTCAAGTCTGTAGTAAGAACTTTTTTGCAGACTCATGGCTCAGCTCCTCCTGTACTCCAGGTTCAAACCTTATTCCAAACCCTAACTCCTCACTTCCTCATATCCTCTTCTTCCCCTGCTCTCATGTTTGCCCTTTCAACCTAGAACTAACCACAATAAATGTCTCCTGCTGTATAAATCCAGCTTACCAAGTACCTTTTCCAATGTTCTAACTCTACTCCTTATCTGTTCCTGCAACTCTTTCCTTCCCACTTATTGCATTTCCATACTAGAATATAAAATTAATTTTCTAAATGTATACAATGGTATATTATTTTCATTTGTCTACCTTTCATTTAACTAATTACAACATAACTATTTGCCAATGCATTGTTTGTTACAAAATAAGAAAAAAATAAAAAGGTTTTTACCCACTCAGACTTTCTCAGTCGACAAATGTAAATACATAAAGAGCATTCATACATTCCAATTCCCAATTGCTCCAAAACACTGTCAATCAGTGTCATAAGTAGGTAAATGAAGGATGAAAGCTTCAAACCCTGAACCCTGCTACAGTAAGCAGCTCGTTAATATTAAGCATCTAATAATAATGAGTAAGGAGCTCGTTGTCTTGCAGTTGGCTTAGAGGATTAAGGAGCTGTTAACAAGCTGTTTCCTGTGGTCCAGTGGTGCAGGGTTTGATTCCCTCAGCTTCCGCTGCCTAACTGTGTAACTTTGAGCAAGTGATTTAACCAGACACTACTCCAGGACTGAGTCTGAAAATACTCCATGAAGATCAGTGCTCTGCTCTGGAAAACAAATAAATAAACAACTCAAGAGTTCTAGTCCTTTTTAACTAAATGCAGAAACCCTTTACAACCTAATCTTGTAGAGAGGACTGTATCACAGTAATATGCAGCAATGATTAAATAATGAATACTAAAGGTCACAAGGTTCTGATCTTCACTCTAAATAGTGCCGACTATATAACCTGACAAATGTCAACCCCTTTGCAGTTGCTGGAGGCTGTAAAGGGGGTACTGCAAAAATATATTATTGAAATGCAACTTGTTTGGACTACTAACATGTTTACACTATATTACACAATCCAGGCCTGTTAATGAATTTATTCATTCTTTAGTGCAATGAATAAAGCAAAATAATTAAAGACAATATAAAATCTGCAGCAGTTTTTATTTAGCAACCCACAAAACATACACATATCAGAAATATTAGTGCATACAACATACTCTGTTGGAGGGAGTACATGCTTATAGGACACCTACACCTCATTTTTGACCTCCCTGTATCTTCTTTGTCATCACAAACATCCCTTCTGACATCAGTTCAGGTCTGACCTACTTGAATGGCTGGTAATGCTGTACTGTTGCAGCATACAGATTCAGAGTCAACATAGGTGAATCATAGACAAGTTGGAACCTATGCAAGGTAATGAATTAGGCCTCTGCCAGCCATATGAGTATCATATTACTTGGCTGTCTGTCTCCATTTACCATAAACCACTGCTCAACCTGTCAGTGTACATATTATTCTCTTCTTTACTTTTACAATTATCACATAGATTTGGATTTTATTTATTTATTTTAATTTATTTATCCTTTGTTGACCGGTTCAGTCCCAGTAAACTAGTAGACTCAAGGCATTGGGGAACTTCCCGTACTCATCATTGTTGCGAGTGGGACCCATTTTGGAGAGGCACTTCTTGTTTCCGCTCCAGGCACAGAGGTGGCGCAGAGAAACAGGGAGACATGGAGAGAGAATGAGTTGATGGAGTGGTGAAACAAATGGCAAAAAAAAACAAATATTGAAATCAGAGAAAGTGTGCAGGATTCAGAGGAAATATTTCAAAGAAATCTGTCTTATAGAGATAAGTCAGCAAATGATATATGTATAATTACAACCTTCCAGTTGCAGGGTTGCAGGATGGTGCAGAGTGAGCCAGAAAATGAAAGAGATCTTTCCAGGGGACACAGAGAAAGTGCAAAAGGAGGAAGCAGAGACAATCCTGAAGACTGGTGATGAAATGCAAAAGCGGAGTAGCAGAAAAGAAGGCAGAAGAAAATGAAAAACAGAAGAATGTGGCAAGGATTCCAAGTAAACAAGACAAAGAAATGGACAGGTATGAAGTGTGGGACAACATAATAGCTCCATTGGGTGTAAAAGAACATGAGGTAAGAGCATTTATTCTTATTAACAAAGAGACATTGTGTGACATTATATTTGAGACCATTTTTTCAATGGAAAATTTTCTTGGATAATATGAAAAAAGCAAGATTGTAATCCATGGAACCTTTATGTGATAAATCATTTAACAGGGAAACAGAAGAGAATATTTGTGTACAATTTTGACCGGAGGCAGAAAGTGAGACTTTGAAAGAACATTTGAAAACTTTATGTAAAGAAGTTCTGGATACTGCAAAACATTGTGACCAAAACAGTTTCTGGACTGATAGCTGGGACTGTCATATTTTGTTAAAAATAGAGGGAGAAAATGTATACATATGCCAACCATGATAAATGTGGAGGGGAATATGGGAGTCATAAAATATTGTGAACAATCCAAAATATGTTTGTTTGTGTGTGTTTGTGTGTGTGTGTGTGTTTGTGTGTGTGTGTGTGTGTGCGTGTGTGTGTGTGTGTGTGTGTGTGTGTGTGTGTGTGTGTGTGTGTGTGTGGAAATGAAGGACATTTAATAAGTAACTGTGACAAAAGGAAATGTTATATTTGTGGCGAATGGGACACGATGCAAAAAATGTGAATTGAGATGTTATAAATTTAACAGAATTGGACATTTATGGATGGCTTGCAAAATGAAAACATGAGTAAGGAAAAAGAAAGAGAAGAAATTTCAGAAGTAGTAGAAATAGAACAATTATATGAGAAAATAATAAAGATGACATAGAAAAAGGCTCGGAAATAGCTGATAAAGAAGACATAAATTGGGGAACTAAAAGAAAAATTTATTTTACTGGTTAAAGGGCAAAAACAGGAAAACACATCTAAAGTGATAAGTACAAAAAAGGAAATGGATAAAAAAGGAAATATACAGCTTAATGACTGGGGGTTAGTGTAATGGTTAAGGTGTTTGACACACAGACACAAGGTACAGTGTTTGATTCTCAGCCTTGGGAAGGAAATTGGCTAGACTTAGAATGGGCCCTTAAGAAAGCTGCCCTAGTAATTATTTACGAATGTATGAAACCTTGAATCTAAGGAAAAGGGAACAATAAACATTTTATAGTGCTTTCTGTAAATGTGTATAGTGGTTTCTGTAAATGTGAACAGTATTAAGAATATGGTAAAAATAACAGGGATTTTGAAGTGGTATAATACATGTGATGTAGACGATATGTATTCAGTGACATCCCTACCACATTTTTTTTTACTTTCTAGTCACTCATAAAGATTACACTAAGTGTATATGTAGTCTACACTTTGGGGTAACCTTTATGAATCCCTGTCAATATTTAAAGCTGCAAGAATATCAGTAGGAAAACTAAAATTAGGAGGAAGAAGGTGTGAGTTATGTCTGTGTTGTCTGTTCACTCACAACGGTGTACACTTAGTGTAGGCTTTATTGAATCCCATGGGTAATTATACTAGAAGACACAACATTTTTAACAAATGAAGAAAGATCACAGAGAAACTATGGGGAAGAAAGGTAAATTAAAATTTGGGAATTAGAAATGTTCTGGAATAGCTGTATTCTATAGAAATAAAGTTAAGATATTAGACATAACATTAGCAAAAATGGGAAGATTAATCATTGTACATTAAAAATGGAAAGAACAAGTATATAGAATTCTAAGATGATATGCTTAAACGAATTGTAAAGAAAGGGAAAGCGTATATCATCAGATTTTAGACTATGTAGAGATGAATATGAATATTATAATAACAGGAGACTTCTTCTTCTTCTTCTTCTTTCGGCTGCTCCCATTAGGGTCGCCACAGCAGATCAACTGTTTCCATTTCTTCCTGTCCTCTGCATCTTGCTCTGTCATACCAACCACCTGCATGTCCTCTCTCACCACATCCATAAACCTTATCTTAGGCCTTCCTCTTTTCCTGTTACCTGGCAGCTTCATCCTTAGCATCTTTTTCCCAATATACTCTGCATCCCTCCTCAGCACATGTCCAAACCAACATAATCTTGCATCTCTGGCTTTGTCTCTAAACCTTCCAACCTGGGCTGACCCTCTAATATACTTATTCCTAATTCTGTCCATCCTCGTCACACATCTTAACATCTTCAACTCTGCCACATCAAGCTCTGACTCCTGCCTTTTTGTCAATGCCACTGTCTCCAACCCATATAACATAGCTGGTCTCACTACCCTCTTGTAGACCTTCTCTTTCACTCTTACTGGTACTCGTCTGTCACAAATCAATCCTGACACTCTTCTCCACCCACTCCATCCTGCCTGTACTCTCTTCTTCACCTGTCTTCCACACTCACCGTTACTCTGAACTGTTGATCCCAAGTACTTAAACTCATTCACCTTCGCCTCCTCTACTCCCTGCATCCTCACCATTCCTCTATCCTCCCTCTCATTCACACAGATATATTCTGTCTTAGTCCTGCTGACCTTCATTCCTCTTCTCTCTAGAGCATATCTCCACCTCTCCAGGGTCTCCTCCACCTGTTCCCTACTCTCACTACAGATCACAATGTCATCTGCAAACATCATAATAACAGGAGACTAATTGTGATTTAAGAGGCAAGTGTAAAAAGAAAGGAAATGATATAAGAAAAATATTAGAAGTTATAAGATGTAGGTTAAAATTCTGAGAAAAAAATTAATGGACTTACAAAAGGGGTATGAAATGTATAAAAATTTAAGGCATTGCCAAAAAAATATTTTTAAAGACTTTGAATGAATGGTTAAATGAAGGTTTTATATATAAAGAATTATATAGCTGAATACTTAAATTTATATGGAGGAAGGAAGATAGAAGACAATTAAAAAACTGGAGACTAACAGTACTGAATAATAATGACTATAAGAGCGTTATGAAAATAATACAAAAGAGACTTAAAACTGAAATGGAAAATATTATGGAAGATAATACATATAGTATGAAGGGGAAGGGTTGTGAAGAATTATTAATGACAGAGAAATTGTGGATCATAAGATCATAGGAGGTTACTAGACTAATGACCCTAGGGCTCTTACAAGTCTAGCCCAGACCTCTCAACCAACTGGGGACAAATTTCAACAGAACCAGGGACAAGTCAAGAAAAAATCAGGGACACTTTTAAAATATTAGTGCTATTAACTTGAAACATTGACAGAATCAGAGCATATGAATTAATACACATTTTCTGAGGTAAAATAAGTTTATAACTCTTAATTATTGTCATTATTCATTAAGTGTAATTCACCACCTTTCCTCCAAAAGTCACTAGTTTTAAGAGGGATTAAGAGGGACAGAGTTAAAATTTAAGTCAAAATCAGGGACGTCCCTGAAAATCAGGGACAGTTGAGAGGTATGGTCTAGCCAGGTTTTACCCTTATTTCCACGATCAGCACCCATTACCTCTGTTCAAGAGTGACATAGGTAGAACCCTGGGGTGAATTTATGTTTACCCATCATGTTTGAAGAGGGCCAATGAGGTGTTCTGCTTGACATGAAGCGGGTGTCTGTTCCAAAGGTATGGTAACCTCTGGGAGGCAAATCTGTCCCTCCAGCAGGTTCCATTAATGTCACATACCACATTAAGGCCTTTACCGTGAGTAACCCTTGTACCATTTGACTTACAGATATGCAGCATTTCCAATAAAACAGGGTCAAACATTGCCTTATATGCAAGGCAGAGATCATCTCTGAGTAGTCTGCATGAAACAGAATAAAGTGACAGTGATTTCAGATGATTCTCATAGGACAGATGCTGAAGCCTTGAATTTTCCTTGTGAGGAACCTTTGTGGACTCTCCAATTACTGCAGGTGCTTGGAAAGGTACATACCATGTACTCAATTATTGGCCTAATGAGGGAAGAGGACAGGGAAGCTATAACTTTTTTTTCTGGAGGCAATGCCCTTACTCATGAGAATAGCAATATCGAATGCCCTTCTTACCACTGTGGAGACATGCTGATCAAAGGTAAGGTTGCTGTCAACCTGTGTGCCCAGGTCTATCACCACCGACTGCATACTTAGGGTGTTGTTTTTTATGTGGTAGTTAGCAGGAATATTGCTCTTACAGAAACGGATGATAATATAGTTTTGCATTGAGTTTAAGGCCATGACTTTGGCGGCAATCATTTTCTATGTGTAAGACCCTCTTGTAGGATGTTGACATCATTTGTAGATTCTATGACCGCTCCCAGTTTGCAGTCATCAGCAAACTTTGTCAGCTACAGACTTTTAGTTTTTGCATCTACTTCAGAGAAATATATTCCAATCATTGGAGTTCCCAGGACTGATCCCTGTGGAACACCACTGGTTACAGGTCTCCTGTTGGAGGTGGATTCCCCTATTTTGACTATATGGGTTCTATCAGTGAGTCGGTTAGCAACCCATCTAATGATGTACAGGTTAATACTTAGTTGGGTGAGTTTGTCAATGATGCCTAAGTGGGGCACAGTGTCAAAAAAAACCTTGCCAGTAAAAGGAAATATGCCATATAAAAAGAAAACTGATAGAATATGTTTATGTTGTCAAGAAAAAAAGAAACTTTGGAACATGTGTTTTTGAAATGTAAAAGAGTAAAAAGTTGAAAAAACTATGTAAAGAAGCTTTTTTCAAAGATATAAAAGAAGTGGATAAAATAAACATGGATATGATTAAATATGGATATTATAAGAATAAAAGTAAAGACTGTTAGAATAGATAAATTATTTTATGTTATATGGGCTATATCGAATAAGAGAATAAATGAAATTATGTTTAATGGTAAATGGATTATAGCAACAAAATTAAGTAAAATCATATGATAGTTAAGGCAAAAGGAGTGGGGGGGGTCTAATAGGGATGAAAATTTAGTATGATTGTAAGGAACATCTGAATATGTGTAAACAGTTTTGTATATCTTTATATTTGTACATTTGTAAATATGTAAATATTTTGTAAATAACTTTTTTTTGTATATAAATAAAGGTCCCCTACTCTTTTCAACAGTGCCATGAGATCATTTACTTCTATCTGAGCTACCAACAACTCAGGCAGAGGGGGCTTTAGTTTAACATTTCATCCGAAGGATGACACACTCAGGAGTGCTGCACCCCCCCCCCCTCTTATGCTGCAATGAAGTGGCAGTAATCCAATTACCTGGTGAAGAAATAGAAGCTACAGCCTTCTGCTCCAAAGGTGAGTGTGCTACCTGTTGCTCCACTGACACTTTTAAAACATTTGTTTCAATTAAAAACCTTTATTCCAAATTTTATACAAAAAAAAACTTGACAGCCATTTACTAAAAAAGACAAAACACTCTCACATAGAAAATAGACAGCATGAGAAAGAGTAAACTTCTCTTCCCTTAGGACTCATTATTTTATTATTTATTTATTTATTTAGTGAAAATGTATCTGGTAAGCCATTGCACTACAATATATGTGCTGGGATTCATACTCAGATAGCATATAGGGAAGTACTAATTAGAAGCTATGTGAAGGGTCCAGGAATTCAAAAGGCAATTGTGTAATGCATTTGTTAGCAGCCTCAGACAGCCCAGTAGACACAAGTATTGTTTTTCAAGAGCATCTCAGAAATATTGTCTGGTGAAGTAACCTGGTCAGAATCACAAAGAAGAAAACTGAGGAAAGCAAACTATGTACTACAGGAAGAAGCTCTTTAACAAGTCATAGCCTTACTCATCTGCACTAAGTGCTAGATATACTGTTGTAGCCCAAACACAGTGCATCTCACACCTGTGTGCCTGCACAAAATAAGCTAAATTAGGAAAAAACATATTCGCTGTTAAAAGACTTCATGCTGTCCAATTTCACAGCTAAATAATAAACACACCAACACTCAACAGAAAGAAATCAATGATCACGTCGAAAGAACATGCGCAAAAGTTTATCATCCTGTTTACCGCAATCAGTTTCCTTCCTGTACACCATAACAGACTGGCAGTCCAGAAGTCCATTGAGGAGCCCAGCTCAAATTTCCTGTTGGCCAAAGCATGGGTAAAGAACTTGCTCAAGAATGGGGCATAAATATGAACTGCCAATTGTACTTAACGTACAGGATTTAACTCTGCAGAGTGACTTAGACAGGGGCATTACATTCACTCACACACACGCATGCACACAAATACACAAACGTCTTGTCTCCTCTCACTACCTCTGTTCTGGTTTGTTGCTTGCTGGCCAGTCTAGCTTGCTGGTAGAATTTCAAAGATGGTAGTGACAGAAACATTCCCCCAATGGCTCTCGTTCTCCTGTTTAGACAAAAGGAAACAAAAAGACCAAGACAGTGTTTACAAAAAAAGAAACGGGGTATACAAGAAATTGACTGCAAATGCTACACTTAATGTAGGTTCGCTGACAGGACGCAGCTTGAAAGTGGATGGCATGATGATACAGAGGAGGGTGGAAATCCTATGTATCCAAGAGACAAGATGGAAGGGCAGTGCAGCAAAGCCACTTGGCTTGGGATCCAGAGTCTACTACTCAGGAGGAGGACAGGCTAGAAATGTTGTGGGAATTGTGGTGAGATCGAAGCTTCAGAAGGCAGTGAGGGATATCATCAGAATTAGTGACAGACTCATAGCAATAAGACTCCAGTGTAATGACAGGGCAGTATTCATAATCTCAGCCTATGCCTCACAGCAGGGTTGTGATAGTGAGGATAAGACTGCATTCAGACAGCAGTTGCAGGACCTACTAGATAAAAACATAAATTGGTGTTGATAATGGGTGACTTGAATGCACAATAAGGGACAGGCAAAACAGGATATGAGGACTGCCTGGGTCCACATGGATGAGGCAACAGGAATAAAGAAGGAGGGGCCATTCCAGACTTCTGTCTGGCAAATGACTTGACAGTGGCCAACACATGGTTCAGAAAGAGGGACAGTGACAAGATCACATACAAGAGTGGCCAACATGCAACTCAGGTAGACTTCCTCCTAGTAAGGAAAGGGCACTGGGGTAGAATTGATGATTACAAAGTCATTCTGAGTGAAAGAGTCTGCCCACAGTATAAACCACTGATTGCCACAATCAACTGCAAGCAGTGGTCAGAAAAGGCTCTAAGGTCAACAGAGACCAGGCTGAAGACCTGGAACTTTACTGGAGAGAAAGCCCAGGAGTTCAAGGAATTACTCAGGGCTATTGCACCACAAGAAGAGTAGGAAATATGTGGGATTGAAGAAGAATAGCAGCACCTCAAAACAGCATGTGTGAGGACTACAGAACTGATATGTGACTGAGTCAGGTATGGAAATGACGTATGTAAGGAAAGCTGGTGGTGGAATGCAGAAGTCCAGGAAGTCATCAAAAAAAGGAGTGCAGGACAAAAATGAGAGATAGAAAAGACCGACCAGGCTAGGAAGGAATACATGTTGGCTAACAAAGAAACTAAGAAAGGAGTTGCAATTCATCCCTGGTTTGGCACCTATGTCTCTGATGCAAACAGTTAACCTGTAAATGGGTCATCTCCCAGGCCCATGCTTACACTTATTAAACGTATCAGAACTCATCAAGATTTGGGATACATGGCTAGGCTTAAAAAGGCCTTTGTGGTCGTTAGCCTAGTAAACACCTATGCACCTATAATAGCAAAGAACAGGGCAACAGAGATGCTCTACCAGCTTCTGGAAAGTGACTCAGTAGGTGGCACAAAGAAACTATATCAGGTTGCAAGGCAAAGACAGAAAGATAAAGAAGATAGTCAGACACCCTTCATAAAGGATGCCACCAACAACCTACTCACCAGTCCACAGGACATCAAAGGCAATGGAAGGAGTATTTCCAGCAGCTTCTGAATGAAGAAACCTCCACAGAAGCTTTAATGCCACTGAAATAGCCTAAATTGAGAGAAGAAGAGGAGCCCCCCCCTCTAAGATGTAAGAATAGCACTAAGGAAAATGAAGCCAGGGAAAGCAACAGGCTTAGATGAGGTCAACGCAGATATGATGAAGATGCTGGGTGAGATAGGGGAGACATGGCTCCTGAGGGTACTCATAGGAATGTGGAGAGAAAAGCATATCCCAGATGACTGGAGAATAAGCATACTCATGCCGGTGTACACGAACAAAGTGGACATCCACAGCTGTGGGCAGTACAGAGGCATCAAACTCCTGTCACATTGCATGAAAGTTCTAGACAGGGTGATTGATAAACGGATACACAGAGTAGCAGAATGTACGATGAGAGATGAGCAGTTCAGATTCAGATCAGAATGCAGCACTTTGTAATAAAACAGATAGATGAGAAGAAGCTAGAGATGAGGATACACAGAGTAGCAGAATGTACAATGAGAGATGAGCAGTTCAGATTCAGATCAGAATGCAGCACTTTGCAATGAAACAGATAGATGAGAAGAAGCTAGAGATGAGGATACACAGAGTAGCAGAATGTACGATGAGAGATGAGCAGTTCAGATTCGGATCAGAATGCAGCACTTTGCAATGAAACAGATAGATGAGAAGAAGCTAGAGATGAGGATACACAGAGTAGCAGAATGTACGATGAGAGATGAGCAGTTCAGATTCAGATCAGAATGCAGCACTTTGCAGTGAAACAGATAGATGAGAAGAAGCTAGAGATGAGGAAAGAGTCCAACTAGGCATGCCTAGACTTGGAGAAAGCATATAACAAGGTCCCAAGAAAGTTGATTTGGGCAGTACTGCGGTGGTTCAAAGTCCCAGAAACATTTGTAGAATTAGTGCAGGCTATGCATGAGGACCCAATGACTCAAGTACAAACAGTGTTCGGTCTCACAGAGGGGATCGCAGTGGGAGTGGGTGTATACCAGGGTTCAGCTCTGAGCCCACTGCTGTTCATACTGGTGATGGACTACATTAGCAAACAGGCCGGAGGGGACAGATCAACAAAGTTGCTATATGCAGACGATGTGACATTACAGACAGACTGAGCAAGAGCTTCAGCAAAGGATAGGGGAATAGAATGCAAAACTGAAGGCACATGAGATGAAACTAAGCACAGATAAGACAGTGGTAATTGCAACAAATTGAGGAAGATAGTGAAACAGGTAAATAGCTTCAAGTATTTGGGAGGGGTAGTTGAGGAGAAGAGAAGTCTGAATGAAGAAATCAAAGCTAGAATCAGAGGGGCCGCAGCCAACTGCCATAGACTTTCAGTTGTAATCTGTGACAGAAGAATGCCAAAGTTGAAAAGTAAGGTGTACAAGACAGTGGTCCAACCAGTACTACTGTATGGCTGTATGGTACAAAAACCTGGGCAGTAAAGGCAGAGCAGATGAGGAAGCTAAAGGTTGATGAAAATTAAGTACCTCAGAAGGGTGGTTGCATGCACACTGTGGGAGAGATGAAGAAATGAGGACATAAGAGCAGAAGCCAAACTAGCTCAAATTGCAGAAAAAAATCACAGAGACTACAGTATGGTGGTTTGGACATGTGTATAAAGGCAGAAGACAATCTGGTGAAGAAGATTTGGGACAGAGATGAAGAAGATAAGAGGAAAAAAGGATGCCCAGCAAAGAGGTGTATGCTCTGCGACAGTCAGGCATGAGTGTTGAAGAAGGCAGGAGTGTGGCATTGAACCGAGAGAGATGGTGACAGTTAACACAATTCCCTGACCCCATGTAGAAAGATGGGAAAAATGGGGGCTGATGATGTTGATTATGATGATGTCTGCACTTCTGATTTCACACTGGCTTAAAATCTGCACACTGGCTTAAAATCTGAGCCAACAAGATGATGTTGCTGAGAATCAGTTAATTGCAGGAAGTACAGCAGTACAATAGGTTTTCAAGCACTTCAAGTTTGAGGAGCAGAGTAGCTAGTTTAAAAAAAATATTATGGCCAGGTCAGGCCCCCCCAGCCAGCACTAGACCCCAGGCAGCTGACTAGACCACCTTGTGCTGGATCCAGCCCTGTATACCACCACTAATGTGCATGCACAGAGATTCCATAACTTTGTCTATACAAACACCTAGTCAGAGTTCCCACTAGGGGGAAAACATCTTAGGCCCTGTCCATACTAATATGAGGCATCTTGCATCTTCCATGTGCAGCTTTGTCAGTTGTTAGGCTTTACAATAAGGTTGTCTTTTTTCAAATAAAATTGAATCCAGGAATCACTTTTGGCCCTGGCACCTTTATAATTTTCTAAAAGGCAGACTACCTACTCCTAAGTGATACAATGACAAGTTTCAAATCCCCACCAAACTCATTTAACTCTACTGATTATATAGAAACATACACCACTAAACTATACCAACATGTAAACAGCTGCATAGATGCAACTATACCTGGTAGAGACAAGTGAAGGGCATACCACAAAAACAAACAAAACTCTTGGGTGAAACTTTAATATCAGCAAGTTTTACAAGAAAAGAAACAGATTATTGGCAAAAATTATGAAGGGCAATACACAGAATGATAGAGCCCTCTTAATTTATTAAACAAGGAACTAAGTTGATTAATTACATTCATCAAAGCCAAGTTCGAGGTGAAAATAGCCACCCAAGCAAAGGGCAATCGCAAGGATTTTTTAGTTATGTTTGTAATTTCAGGAGCAAAAAGCAACAATGTGCTGAGGTGATTGTAAATGATATTACCCACACCGAAGCTGAAGATATAGTTAACCTATTGGCCAATAACTACAGCTCAAATTTACCCCTCTCTCCCCCTATCGCAGAAGAAATATCTGAAATCAACTCATCGCCAGCAGTCACACAAGTCCAAGTCCTGAAAGTGCAATCAAAAGCAAAAACATACTGTATCAATGGATCCTGATAATATCCCAGGATGCATCTTGATAGCATTAAGCATGAGCTAGCCACACCCTAACAACACTGTTTAATCATAGCCTCCATATGGATTTTGTACCAAGTGAAGGAAGAACAGCAACAGCTATTCCTTTTCATAAGGGAGGACCTTCCATAGACCCAGGCAGTTACAAACCCATAAATGTGACCAGTCTCATATGCAAAGCCAAGGAAAGAGGTCTCATGGAACTAATCAGTAAGGGTAAAGGGACCCTTCAAACAGTGGGCCCATCTCAGTTTGGAGACATCAAAGGCAGGTCATGCTTACTCAGCCTGGTGGACATTTTTGAAAAGGTTCCCAAAGCAGTGGATGAAGGCAAAATACTACACACCATCCACCTCAACCAGGTCAATGCTTTTGACAAATCTCCAACTCAGGAATAGTTGAAATATTTAATAAATACCTTCATTGCCAACTGAATTGCCAACTGGCTCACAGAGAGGATTCAGGAGACCAAAACAGAGGAAGCTACCTCCACAAAAAGAGCAGTCACCAGTCCCCTGGGGTTCTGTGCTGGGACTTCTTCTGTTCAGCATCTATTTCTTAGTAGTAAAAGCCAACACCAAAGGATTATGCCTAGGTTTACAGCTGACTGCAAGCCAGGAGCAGTGATTGAATCACCAAAAGGCTTAGCCATTCTACATGAAGGCATGTCCCACTCAAAAGAGTCATGAACTAAAGCTAAATGTGAAGAAGAAAAAAAAAACATTCTCATTTATTTTGGAAATTTGGCTCCCCTGGGGAACTACCACATTGACAACACACCTGTAAGCTGACCCACTATTTTGTGATTTGATAACTTACATGAACAGTAACCTAACTTTTGACCATTATATGTCCACTGTGGTAAGGAAGTCCATCTATATTGGGCAGCTGATTAACAAGGGGATTGGTTCTAGATCCTGGGATGTCATTGCCCCCCCCCCTTTACTCAACTGTCTTTAGGCCAGTCATTGAGTATAATGCCCCTTTGTCACATATCAACAACTGGAATGCCCACAGAAATGCCTTACAAAAAGGATACAAGGCCTGAACAGAATGTCCTACATGGACCACTTCAAAGCACTATCGCTATATTCAGTCTGTTACTGACTGCTAAGAGGTGACCTGTGTCTAGCATACAAGAAATCCTCCAACTCATTACAGATAGACTTACTTCACATCTTCAAGTCAAATGGTATCAGAAATATCAGAGACCTAAACCTCTTTTCCAGCGTTAACAGTATGGTTTGGAAGAACAGCTATATCTTGCAGAGGAAGCCACTGCTCTAGAACAGACTCTCCAACCACATAATACAAAGCTTATCCTTTACCACAGTGAAAAATAATGTGAATCAATAGATGGAAAATAGGAAATGTACTCCAGGATTCCCTTCTGTATGAGTTAGCTCCTAAATGCTTTATCCCAATGCACGGGTCCCCTCTAAATATCTATGTTTTGATCTAGTAATTATCACTACTAGTGTAATATATAAATATAGATCTTGGAAAAGATTAGGTGAATCTAAACTCCAACAAGATAGGTCAATTTGTATCACTAAACTGAACAATTGGTCAGGCTTAAAATAGCATATGAACCTAGAAATTGTGGGATCTGAATCTTCAAGTATAAGTAGCCTAAGGAGTGAAAATGAAGAAAGAGGAATAAAAAAGGATAAAGTAATCCATGAAAGAAAAAAAAGCAATAAAAAATGGATAGCAAAAATGGAAAGTAGGCGGATAATGCAAGTCCTTGTTAAAACTGGAATGGACTTAAGGTTGGATTAAGAAGCAGTTTATGTAATGCATGTGATGCATTGCCAGGAGTGCAACTATATGGTAACACAGTTTGCAGTTAGTAAACTACATTGCATGAAGCCTTTAACAGGGTAAAGGTCATATGCAAATCATACAGTTGTTGATGTGTCTTTTGGCTTTTCCTGGTTAGGGGTCGCCACAGCGGAACTTTGGTCCGCTAATGATTGGCAGTAGATTTTTACGTGCTGAGTTGCCAGCTCTGATGCACAACCTTCAAAGAAAGTACACCCATTCACGCATGTCTCCACACAGAAGACGCTTTAGCTGAGAATCGAACAGGACAACGTCTTACTGTGAGGTGACAACGCTACTGCATCACCATCACCACCGCAGTCTATGCAACTCATACAGTGCACTGTGTAAATGTAGCCTGTGGTATAATATGCATGATTCAGACACTTGAAGGTGAGGCATGACACTAATATGAGACAGAAGTAAACACTGGCAGAACACATCAAAAATAACTAATGCACCGATGGAAGAATGCTTTTAATTGGAAACAATAAGCAGAATACATTATATGGCTCCATTACACCTGTTGCACACTGCATGTGTCATGTCCTCCATAGCCCTTATTATTGCTGCCCAGGAATCAATGATTTGCTATGTCAGCCATGTGTTGTAACCACAAGCAGCCTTTGACTCACAGGAAGGTCATGCCACTATAGTAGACCATTTGCTAAGCACTGACATCCTCAGGTAGCACATCTCTACTCACCACTGTATGCAAGCTGGTCTATGGTGTGCCCAGTAGTAGTAGGGACTTATATGAATCCTTAAACCATCAATGCCCCCACTGGAGCATGACAGCAGTGCATCGCCAATGCCCATGCTTGTTTCACTGCCCCCACTCTATCAGATGTTGATAAAATAGACTGTACTGATGTAGCTTCTGTTACTAGACCTTATGAATGTCATTGGTTGTGTTCTGTCACCAGACACCTAACTGGCACCTTCATAAGATACAATGGTCAAACCCTCACCAAAATACTCAAATGACCTGAGATCATGTCTATTGCTGACTAGCAAGTTGGAAGCGGCATTCTTGTTCTTAAATGTGCCCACACCACCTGCAACACACAAGGAACCCAGTGGCACTAAAATGCACAAGTGCAAACAAACAAACAAATATATACAACAGACAAGCACAGCACAGCCTCACACAACAGCATACATATTGTAACAACAGCTATAAAGGGTAACAACAACATGTTATAAAGGCAGTATGTAGGCTACATAGACACAGCTTGCTCTGGCAGACTTGCAGTACTATCTTTAATATATTGCACAATGTGTGAGTTTCCAAAAAGACCCTTCACAAAGCAAGGTGTACTGGACCCAAAATAGCTAACAAGTGCCACATTGGCACAGTGTTGTGCCACAACACACTTTGCATAAAAGTGAAGCTTAGCTTAATACACTAATACACTATCTGTACCACAGCAAACCATAACATACAAGTGAGGCCCAGTTACATACACTGTCAGTATCACAGCACACCATGTGTACAAGTGAGGCTCAGCTCTATATACTGTTTGTACATGGTGTGAATGGATGGGATACAAAGGTACATACCTCTCAGCACCTTAAAGCATGAAATCTGGACAAAGCCATAAATAGTGGGGGTCAAAGGCACAAAAATATGGACCATTTTTAAATATTGCTCTTACAAATGTAGAAAGTTGATAGAACAGGTTTTCTATTAGCATGAATTTTCTGAAGGGTATGAAGTCTGAAACTCAGATGTCTGTCATTACTTTTTTACTTCAGTCATCAATGATTTGTCAATAATTTGCCAGAAAACAGCAGTTTTATGACAAACCAAAAATTTGAGGCAAAAATCAGGGCATCCTACAAAAATCTGGATAGTTGAGAGGTATGGATAGGCAGGATGAGAGTAAACATACTTCATGACATGTAGAGTTTGGCACAAGCTTTTGCCCACCACCTCTTTCATTCTGACACCTCTACAGCCATATGGATCATACTGTATATGTTTTACCACATGAGCTTATTCCATTGGTTACCTGTTCCTAAAATATACATTTGTTTCTCATATCTGTATGCTGCTTGTTACATCTCATACCCATTAACAGCAAATCTGTTCCTTGTAGAATAATGTTGCTCCATTTTCTGTCTTTGTTTGCCCATTATTTACCTAATACCTGAATATGCTAGGCTGTGGCATGCTACTGTTTAATGCACCCTTCCTTCCTAGTACTGAGCTCTATACACGCTCTGCTATTTCACTGAGCATCTGTGTCCATGTTGGCAGAATGCCAGGGCCTACATTTCCCTTCTCTTATGAGTGCCCTGATTAGGCACTTGAACTATAGCATTCCCATTTGTTAAGGGCTAAATATCATGCAGAACCACATCTATGTGCAGATGCCATTGTCGGTTTATAGTTTCATAGGTAGTTACGAGGCATGAAGTTGAGAAGCCCATTAAAGAGCCTAGTCCAGATTACCAGTTGCCCTAGACCGCTATCTGTTTAAAGGAGAACCATACCCACAGACTCAAAAAACATGTTTATGTCATTATGGTTTGCTGTTTCCTATATTTTAACACTATTCTAGGAATATGTACAGGTTTTTAAATACCTTTAGATGTACTTTCTGAGTCTGACACATGGGGTATAGCATCTTGAAGTGATCCTGATTGTTTAGACTGCTTCTTTCTTCCTAAAGTTCCTGTCATTGCATTGATTTTACATGCATACACTGTTGACTTTCAGTCAGTAAAGGAGAACCACACCCACAGACTCAAAAAACATGTTTATGTCATTATGGTTTGCTGTTTCCTATATTTTAACACTATTCTAGGAATATGTACAGGTTTTTAAATACCTTTAGACGTACTTTCTGAGTCTGACACATGGGGTATAGCATCTTGAAGTGATCCTGATTGTTTAGACTGCTTCTTTCTTCCTAAAGTTCCTGTCATTGCATTGATTTTACATGCATACACTGCTGACTTTCAGTCAGTTAGTCTTAAGTAACATTTCATGCAACAAACAGTGCAAATGCACAGAACAGACTTTCAAAGTGCTTTTTACAGCTTTTTAGAATGGCTAAGCTGCAGTCTTTTGTGAAGCCTGAATGGTACTACTTTGACTCATCTCCCATCCCCATTCACACCTAACTTTCCTAGCTGTCAAACTGCTAAGGATAATTTGAGTTGTTACCTGCTGTGATTGACAGCTCACAGCAGGAGACTTGACTTGTACTGTTTCTTTGTTCTAGCCTTTACTTTCTGTATGGGTAGGGGAAGAAGGACCAGGGGGCTGTGACATCACAGCATGGGTGGGTTTTTAGGAAAATCATGGTGATGTCAGTTTGGGGAGAGAATTGGCCATAAAACTACCTGTATTCATTGGCCTTGATGATATCAGTGAATTGGAGACTGCAGAAAGCTTTTCCAGGGTTGGATAACATTCTTTTGAAAGTGAAACCACAACAGTACAGTAAGGTACTGTTCTAGTGGAAAGAAACAGTTGATTTAAAATATTTTAAATGCTGTATTGTTGTTTATTCATAGCAGGAGCTGCAAATATGGAGAACAAGGAGAGAGAAGTTGAGCAGTTAATAACATAACCCCATTGTTGTCCTTTAAGTGACTTGTTCAAGGTCACACAGTAAGCAAACAAAGGCTGAGGGGAATCAAACCTTGTACCACATGAAGTAACTCATTAACAGCTCATAGCCTTAATCCTTTACACTGCCAAATGTCCCAGTACTTACCTTCATGTTTTAAATATACTGCTTTTTTTCTTTCATGTCAGTGGGGTTTAGGATATACCATATATGTAAGTATTGCCAGTACTTACCTTCATGTTTTAAATATACTGCTTTTTTTTTTCATGTCAGTGGGGTTTAGGATATACCATGTATGTAAGCATTGCAATGGTGTTTCAGCTGCACTTTTTGCTGCTAAGCATGACCATCTTTTCTTCTGAGTATAAGGCTCATTCTGGCTTTCTGTAATCTTTACAATTTCCTGTCCTATCACTAACTTCTATAGCTTTCCTTCCATTTTTTTTTTACTTTTGCATTGTGTAAAGGTACGTGGATAACCTATGCACTGATATTTTATATTCCCATAGTTACAACTTTATCTGACTAGTTCATACCACTCAACCTCTTAGCACAATAAATCTGGGCAAAGCCTAAAATAATGGTGATCAAAGGACCAAAACAGGGACATGTTTTAAATATTGTTCTTATAAATATAGAAAGTTGTTAGAATAACAGGATTTGTGTTAGCATGCATTCTCTGAAGGCTATAAATTCTGAAACTCAAATGAATATCATTTAGTGAGTTCAACCTTCAATGATTTACCAGAAAACCACAAATCTTAAGAGGAACAGACCAAAAATATGTGGTAAAAATCCGGACATCCTGGGAAAATCTGGACAGTTAACAGGTAAGGCATTTGCTTCACAGGTATGTGCTATATTCATGCACTTGGTGCTATTTACACTCCTAACACCCGTTGTATACTGGGAGTACTTGAATGGTTTATGCAATGAAAAATTCCTCTTTTGGCTGACCCACAATGCAATGGACTGTGGATCCACCTCTCCATTTCTCTTCTCCAAAGCGTGCTCTCTTTTGTCTTTCTTCACACTGCCTTAAGTGTTCATGGCTCTTTCTCACTTCATGTAGGCCTGACTATGTGTTGTTTCCCTTTTGTAATACTGTGCAAACATTTATGAATCCAGCCCATAGACTTTTTGCAGGAACTATATTTAAATAATAAAAGGGTGTTAGGAAGAGTGAAATATGTGTGAGAAAGTAACCTTCTTGATCTGTTTGAGAAGGAAAAGCTGATGTGATCAGAGTCTTGTTTAAATGAAAAGAAAGGTACAGAAGGTGTGAGAAGCAGAAGACGTAAAAATCCCAATAACCTATATGAGATAAAGTGTGTTCTTGCTTTTGTTTGTTTTACCAATTGATAGCAGATTACATTAAATCCAGGGAAAGACAGAGCTGGTGCTGGGTAGTCACCATGCATTATTATTCTAGGTAATATTTTGTGGGAGTGGGTGTGCAAACTAATTGCAATCAAGTTTGAATTGCTATTAATAAGGCTGCAACTTAAAGGCACATGTCTCAGTCTGAGGTTGGTAAAATCCTAGGGAGCCAGTGAGTATAACTCTGATCTGTAGCTGGGCAGTATGAAGCTCATCTGGGTGCAACAGCTGTAGGTTATTACAATAGCTTTAAGGTCGATTGCCTTCTGTGTGCTAACTGTTTCCAGTGGTTGGAGTCAAACCTCATATTTCTGGTTCTGTATCACACCAAATATTAACAAAAAAAGTACAAATATTGACTGTGATGATGCATGAGATAGAATCTGCTGCTCCTGTCTATTACAAAATAATTGGTAGCAAGGTGTGATCATATGCTCATTCATCACAATGTTCATTTTCAAACAAATGTACTTTAAGTCATTGATTTAATGTTCTCAGTCTACAAGCACCCCCTGCTGATAAGCCATTAGGGTATTGTACATAGTCCAAGCAAATGTTTTATGAGTGCTTTTATGTCAAACATTTGTTATGTAATTCAAATATTTGAATACCGATTTTAGGTGGTATTCATAAATGGTGCACAGTGAAATAGGGGTCTATATCAGAACATCGAAGTTTTAAAACTTCGAATGTTCTAATATCGACCCGTTTTAATCAAAAGCTAAAAATAGCGAAGCTGCAGAACACCAAATTCTTTCCTAGGGAAAGAATTTGGTTGGCCGGTTCTGTGGCTTCACTATTTTCAGCGCTGTGGTGGAGATTTACAGGTCGGGTTCAGGTAAGTGTGCGATTGTGTGGTTGTTAGGATTAGGGCACGGGTTAGGTGAGTTAGGGTTAGGGAGTGGGTTTGGTGAGTTAGGATTTGGGTGTGGGTTAGGTGAATTAGGTTTAGGGGCAGGTTAAGTTAGTTAGGGTTAGGGCACGGGTTAGGTGAGTGTGCGATAGTGATGGACCTTAGGGTTAGGGTTTGGGTTAAGGTAAGTGGATAGATAGTAGTGTAAGCATAGTTTAGTGTAGGGTTAGTTGTAGGATTATAAGTGTATGTGGTGTATTGATGTTTTTTAGGTGTGCTTGTGTTGTGTTTATGTGTTTCGGAATAGCAAAGTTTTCCCCAAGGAAAAAATTTGCTGTTCTGAATGTTCAGTATTATGTGGTTTAGATATTTTAGGTTCGATGAAATAGTGTTCGCTATTTTCATCTTTCGATAACGCGATATAAACACTGAAATAGGACTTGTAGGCAGTAAATTTATGTGCCAAGTTACTCCCACTTTAGACAGATTAGTAAATAATGGGGCAAGAGCACATACATGTAGGATTTGCATATGCAAATCACACTACTGCATATCACACTACTCCTGATCATATGAAGTTCAAAAAACTAACACCATTGGAATACCATCTGGTCCTATCAGGGTAACCTAGGCTATGGGACAGTGACCACATATCTACCAATGGTTTTGTGTGCCCAAGCACAGCAATCCCCCATCTCCTGTAGTTTGTTTCCTAGGTTGTTATATCGAGTAATATACTAGCACAATAAAACAATAAATAAATAAATACAAAAATAAATAAAACACACTCTGTTGCTTAGCAAGAAAATCCTTACTGGCAACAGAGTTCCTATGATGCAGACCAGCCTGATACCACATATTATGCTGTCTTGCCCCCAGACAGTGGTGCTGGCAAGCACCAACTCAGCACCAGA